>NC_033627.1:7868321-7968108 GCF_001540865.1 Ananas comosus
AAAAGCCCCAATTTGGGTGCCCTAGCTCCATTGCATGTGTAAACCTAGGGTTCGATCTCATTGGGAAGCAAAAGTAGCTTCATTATACTCTAAATAGTCCATTAGAACCATCCCTATCTCACTCCAAACCCTAGTTTGGATTTCACCATGAGAGGTGATGAAGCTCACCTCAAGCTTCACCATTTTCATGGTCTTGATCTCAAAAGAAGCAAAAAGAAAGCTTCAAATACTCCAAAGGTTCCATAAAAACCGTCTTCATTCTAATCCAAACCCTAGTTTGGAATTAAACATGAGAAGGGGCAAAGCTTACCTCTAAGCTTGCTCCTTTCTTGCTCTAGAGAGGAAGAAGATGAAGCCTCTTTGCTCCTTGACCTCCTTTTTCACTTTCTTCTCCTTCTTCTCCTTCTTTTCTTCCTTTCTTCTTCTTCTCCTTTGTCTTCTAGAGAGAGAGAGGGAGAGAAGAGAGTGTGAGAGGTGAGGAAATGAGAGAAATATCTCATTTGCCCTCATACATAGCTATTGGGTTGCAAAATTGCAGCTAAACTCCTCAGCTTTTATCTCTGTGCACTGCCTGGACTGGGCAGTTTTCGCAGGCAGAGACCGGTCTCCCCGAGCAGGGACCGGTTCCCGAAGGTCCACCCTGCGCAGCCAGAGCTGCTGCGCGCAATGCGACTGGTCTCCCTCTGGTGGGACCGGTCTCTCGGGGACCGGTCTCTCAAGCAGAGACCGGTTCCCGAGAGCTGATTTTCCAAGACTTAGCTGATTTTTCGGCTGTCTTATTCTGCACGCGTTCGGGGACCGGTCTCTCCCACCAGGGACCGGTCCCCGAGAGCTCAAAACTGCAGAATGCAGATTTTGATTCTATAGCTCTCGAAAACCTCCCGTAACTCACTTTTAATCATTTTAACACCTTCGGATTTTCCGAAGTGTACCGTTCTCGCACTTAGGTCAATTTGACTAAAGTTCGACATTTATTTTCCAAATTTTCGGTATATTACACTAGTGCGCCTTTATGACACTTAGACATTTAATGTTTAAGCATGTTCCACATTCCTCAATGGCCCTATCCACTAAGTTCACACATGTCCCGAGCTCAATGTCGCTTGATGACATTAGCTCTCTAGTTCACATACCTTCTAGTTCAACACCTCTAAATGGCAATTTTGTCATCTTTCATGTCTCAAATATACTTAAGTTTTAATGCATGAATCAAAGCTCATTTACACTATAGAAGTATGAAGCCAAGTCTCATATAGAATGCTAGATGTAATCATAGATCTCTCAAGCAACTCTCTACTATATAGGAGTCCAAAATTGCACTATAAGTAACATAGGAATTTTAAGCATTCTAAAATTCACAATAAATACATATAACAAGAATATGCATGCTTTTTCAATTAATGATACTTAATTCATCACAAATAAGAATTTCTCATTGTGTGGCTAGGTCAAACCCACCGAACCGTCCACGAGTCTCAAAATACCCTAAAAGTATTGAGCGAAGAGATACACGGGCATTACGATCAACTATAAGATCAAAAATTAACCAGCAAGACAAAAAGGGCTAAAATTCACCTAATGTGTAGGAAAACTCTCTCAAGCTCCAAAAGAGAGCTAAATCCCTTCCAATCCAAGCCCAAGAAAGGTTCTAATCCAAACAATCTAGCCTCGAAAGCCATAAATCAAAAAGCCCCAAAAATCAACCCTAATATCCATTCTAGGGTTCCATATGGTAAAACCTACCAAATCAAGAATCAAAAGGTAGAATCCAAGTACTAACCTCCCAAGATGCCCCCAAACAAGCTCCAAATCTTCTAGGGTTGAAGATTGGTCCACCACCAAGCTCTACAAGCAAGCTCTAAGCCTTGCATGGGTGGAAAGGAGAGAAAGGGGTTGAGCTCCAAGCTCCCTCAAGCAAGCTCCTCTTCTTCTTCTCCTCCTTCTTCTTCTTCTCTCTCAAGAAGGTGTAGGGTGAGGGTGAGAAATGAGGAGGGAAGAGAGGGAAATGGCTAATAAGCACATCTAGTGTAACAAAATCCGGAGAGGCCCCTCAAAAACTCAAAATTGCAATAGCCCGGTCTGGGCAGTTTTCGCCCAGAGGGACCGATCTCTCCCCAGCAGGGACCGGTCTCTCGTTGCGAACCCGAAAAACCAACGTTCGGGAACCGGTCTCTCCCTGCGCGGGACCGGTCTCTCACTGTGAAGATGAGCTCGGGGACCGGTCTCGCCTGCCAGGGACCGATTGCCTCAGGCTGCCACAACACTGCTCACTAGGGGACCGGTCTCT
This sequence comes from Ananas comosus, assembly GCF_001540865.1. Lineage (NCBI taxonomy): Eukaryota > Viridiplantae > Streptophyta > Magnoliopsida > Poales > Bromeliaceae > Ananas > Ananas comosus. Next base: position 7,870,609 of record NC_033627.1, read on the forward strand.
CCTTCCAGGGACTGGTCCCCGAAAGTAAAAATTCTCAGGACTTGTCTAGAATTCCAGTTTTCGAACTTTTTAGGTCGAAAAGTATTCGACGACCCTCCACCAAGTGTGGAAAAGCTCGAAATACATCCAAGCACTCGAACCTCGCAATTGGCAGAGGTCCAGTGTGTTACAGGAAGGCTCTGAAAGAAAACATAAAACAGGGGGCGTGAGAATTATAATTTATAGTTCCCAGTGGGCACTTACCTTAGCCAAATGCACCACTAGACCCAAATCATGAGCAGATATAGATAACGAAATAACAACTGCGGAAATAAAAGCATATACTGAAATGCTATACTATTATACCACAAGTATTCAGAATGTCGGTATGGAGTACATCTACTCTACATGAGTCAATCTACCAATACTTAAACATATATGCTATGATACAACAAGTAATACTATAAAGTATGCTATATGTCCCAAAGTCCACTACATATCTAGTATGTACTATCATAGCAACAAGTATACTACAATGCAATATGCGAAACTATCAAGTATACTATATATCCAAAAGTTCAATCCTATGCCATAGCATGTCACGAATCCAACTACTATAACCTATCTAGTAGTGATTATCAACTTTTAGTTTAATATTCTGGTTTAATCTCATTTAGGACCTACACAAGTGTAGTCCGGCTTGTGCCGCCTAAGTGCCGGTAGTAGCTCCAACATTCCCACTCTAGGAATGAGTCTATCCCTCCCGACCCCGTAGTGTGACGCGCTGGACCTTGCAAACTGTGGGGTTTGAGTGATTGAATGGGTTATGAGCTTTTCCAAACTTTCTGGTGGGTCGTCGACAGTGTTCCGACCTATGGTTCGAGTCCCGAGAATGGTGGTTTAAAACCTTGCATCAAAATCCAAAAAGTTGGATTTTTGGTCAGCTCTCGGGTAGCCTTCTGCAGGCTGTGTATCGGTACGGGCTTGATGGCTGTACCGGTACGGGGTTGATGGCTGTACCGGTACGGGCCCGCGTACCGGTACACAGACAGCTTTTCGGCCAAACCCAAGGCTCGGGTTTGCGTTTTCGTGGGTTGTGTACCGGTACACAAACCCGTGTATCGGTACGCAGTGCAGTTTGGGCTGTTTCGTGGAGGGGCGTTTTTGCAATTGTTGCAACACCTATATATAACACCCCACCCCCTTTGAGAGCTCTCTTGAGCTTAGACCTGTGGAGAAAAGGTGAGAACTCTTCCCCTTTGGATTCTTCTCCATTTTTGATGGTTTTCTTTGTGGGTTTTGATCTCTTTCTCCTTCTCCTTCTTACTTTTGTGGGTTTTCCACCATTGGAGAAGCTTGAGATCTTGGTTGGAGCTTGTTTGGAGATCAACCTTCAACCCTATAGAGCTTGGAGCTTGGTTTTGAGCATCTTGTGAGGTTAGTAAACTTAATCTCCCATTTAGATTAAGTTTTGAAGGTTTCTCTTGAATGAAACCCTAGATTTTCGATTCTAAGGCTAGAAATGGGGATTTTTGATTTGAGGGCTTTGAAACCTAATTGATGGGTTTATAACCTTTGTTTAGGTTAGATTGGAAGGACTCTAACTCCCATTTGGAGATCGTGAGAGCCTCCTTCGCAATCGGTAAGTTTTCTCCAACCCTAGCTTGAGAAGCTTAATGATTGAGCTATTTGCCCTTCGTTTCGTTTGGGTGACCCCATTTTTGATGTTTCTAGGGTACTAGGAAGCTTGTGGATAACTTCGTTCGGCGAAACGAAGAAGTCGATTTTGGTGGGTTTGACTTCATGAAAATGGGGCAAAATGGCCCCTATGCCTTCTAAACTTTTCGTAAAGTATTCTTGAATGCAAATTCATGCTAAACATGATTTATGTGAATTTTAGAACACTTAACATGCATGCCTCATGTATCGTAAAATTTGTACTCCATATAGTAGAGCTATATGTGTAGATTGCATGCATTGTGGATAGTGCTTGGTTTTGCAAGTTGAGAATATGTCTCCATGCTAAAATTGAGTGAACTATGCATCATAAATATATTAATGCCATGCTTGAGACTCGTTGAACAAAAGTGTCATAAAGGGGCACTTGGAATTAGTAAACTATGAAAATGCAACTTAAAGACATGATGATAGGCCATTATATATCTGCTATATTCCATGTTAGAGACATGATGACATAGAGATAGGCTATTGAGATACTTGATATATTCCATATTTTAGACATGAGGACTTGGTACTTGAGATAGATCATTGCTTGCTTTCCATTGTGCTCATTCGCACATGCTTGTGAGGGTCGCTCCCTACAAGCTGGCACTCTGGAGATAGCCATCGCGACATATGCTCGCCCGTGCGGGATTGGGCGCCGAAGTGGATTGCCGTGGGGGAGGCTCATCCCTAGAGTGGGGATGTTGACTACCACGGGGCCATTAGGCACGGCGCAGGCCAGACAGCCTTCGGGTGGGTCTTATATGATTGGGACTTAGTGACAGAACATGCTATGGGAACTTTAAAACTATTAAAGTGGATTTGGACTAGAATAGTAAACAATGACATCTTTACTATTTTTGCATCGAGGACATCGGATTGGTTGCATTTTTATGCTTATGCATGTCATACATATCCATGTACATTCATGATATCGTTGCTTTATTACTTAAGCAAATCATGCTAAGTAGAGACTCTATGTTAATAGTAAGTTACATTTTACTTACCTTTCGCTTTACTACATTGTTAGTCACTGACCTCTTTTCGTAGCTTTCGGGTCTTGTGGCGCAGTTCACTGAAGTCAGTAATTGCCCACTGGGAACTATTTTTAATAGTTCTCACGCCCCCGTTTTCTGGTTTTCTTTCAGAGCCTTCTGCACCGGCGGAGGCATGGGATCGCGGTAAGGGGATCGCATAGCTAGCTAGTGAGGAGCGGTTCTTGCCTAGGTGGTTTGCTCTTTCTTTTTGTAGTTGAGAGAGAGTGAGAGATTTTGTATCCATGTATAGAGACCACCTATGTATCTACCTTTGACACTTGTATTTGGGATTTCCTTTGTATTACTTTATGCTTTTATTAGTGGATTCCGGTTTTATGCTCCTTTCTTTATTGTAGAACTTAGTATTATATCATACTCTGATACTCCTAGTTGTCCTGTATTACCGCTTTATTGGTTGTTGTTTTTAAACGCCTTATATGTTTTAGACGTATGGCGGGTCTGGGCACGCGCCGGGCGGGCTTCCGCTCGGTCCCGGGGCGTGACAAATTAATTTGGTATCAGAGCCTAGGGTTGAGTCTTAGTGGACCTAGCAAACCTTAGGCCGGTTGGACTATAGGAGATAGGCTCGTGAGAGACGAGGTCTATTCGACTTGTGAGCGAAAGTATCATGATTGGGTATTACGATAACTCTAAAAAGTTAGAGTTGATTGGAGTGTTTGGCTTCTAACTTCGCGGAGGGTTACGTTGGCGGCCGACAACGTAACATCGGGAGTTAGTTATAAATAACACTTCCTTACTTTCGCATGATTTGGGTATTGTCTATTTTCAGCGGGGATGCGATAGCGTGGGTTTTACTAACTTACGCTTCTATGATGTTATAGTGACGATGCCGATTACTCGCTCCCAATCTGCCGGGGCGGACAATGCGGCGAACTTTGAGGAGGTCGAGACCTCCGCTACCTCCGGATCGGGCGAGATCCGTGAGTTGAGGGGCCAGCTTGCGGCCCTCACCGATTTAGTCACTCAGCAGGCGGAGGCGGCCCGACAGCAGACTGAGGCGGCGCGCTGACAGGAGGCGCGGATGAAACGCCTGGAGGACTTACTCCTGCAGCAGGCAGCAGCTTCTAGGGAGACGCAGGGCCCCACACCGCCAGCATCCGTAGTGGACGTCGCACCGAGAGCGCCGTCCCCCGCACCCAGTTCTTCGCGTGCGGCGCCTGTGGCCGCACCCCAGGGGGAGGTCTTGGCGGCACCACCTGTGCAGAGGCCCCCGATTGGAGCAGCTTTTCCTACTTTGGTTGAGGGGGCGGAGTGAGACAGACTGATGGAGCGCCTCAACGAGTTCAGGAGGTGCAACCCCAGGATCTTTGACGGCGAGAAGGTCGACCACTGGATCGTGGAGAAGTGGTTGATGCATATGGAAAAGCTCTTCCGCGACACCTTCATGGAGGAGAGGGATAGAGTTTGGCTCGCCACTCACCATTTGGACGGCGAGGCCTACCGCTGGTGGTTGGATCTCCAGGAGAACGCCCGCACAGACTTGGCAGCTATTACTTGGGCGAGGTTCAAGGAGCTTCTTTTGGCGCACTACTTCCCAACCAGCGTCAAGAGAAAGATGGAGCAGGATTTGCGCAGCTTGCGCCAGGATGACAGGACCATAGCCGAGTACGAGAGGGAGTTTTCTCAGCTTCTGCATTGCGTGCCTTTCGTAGTACGGGATGACGAGGACAAGGCCCGCATCTTTGAGCGAGGATTGAGACAGTATATCTTCCGGTTTGTGCAATCCTCTAACCTCCAAACCTACCGGGAGGTGGTGGATCGCGCGCTCATTGTGGAGAGCGCCGCGGCGGATGTCCAGGAGCAGCGAGAGGCTAGGGACAAGGGGAAGGCCAAGAGGCCTGCGGCTGAGCGTGCAAGCCAGATGCACTCTAGGAGGCCGCCGAAGCATCCGAGGAGCCAGCAGCGTGGGCGTGGCTCGGACTCTCACCGTGGAGGATCCGATCGACGTCGACCTCCCCAGTGTGTGATCTGTGGTGGTCCCCACGTTCCACCGCAGTGTCCTCAGCGGGGAGGGAGGTGTTTCCAATGTGGCCAGGAGGGCCACTTTCGGACCGAGTGCCCGAAGGGATCTTCACCGGCACCGTCGACTGCATCGGCACCGGCTCTACCAGCCGCCAGCCAGGGGACTCCATCGGCACAGTATCAGCCTGGGCGGCCACCCGTCCAGCGCCAGAGCGAGGGATCTCGACAGGCCCCGAGTGGGCGTATGTATGCCGCTCAGACCGAGGAGGCGACAGCAGCCGAGGATGTCGTTGCAGGTATCATTTTACTAGAGTTCGTGCTTTATTTGATACCGGTGCATCGCATTTATTTATAGATCGGCTGTTTGCCGAGTTGCATGGCATTCCATTGGGTTCTTTGTTGCATACGGGACATGTTGTTGTACCCGACCATATTTTGGATATTAGAGAGTATAGCCCCAGTTGCCCTATTCGGGTAGGAGATTGGATCATGCCTATAGATTTGCTAGCTTTGCGCAAGCTGGGGGATTTTGATGTGGTCTTGGGCATGGATTGGTTGACCAAGTATTATGCCACGATTGATTGCAAGAATCGCACGGTTACTTTTAGAGAACCTGGGCAGACTGAGGTGGTATTTAGTGGATGCCGGAGTTCGCTGTTTGCGATGACGATCAGCTCGTCTCGAGCTAGGCAGCTGATCAGCAGAGGTTGTGTAGCCTATTTGGCTAGTGTTGTGCTGAGGGGCGAAGATGACACCCCTAGGATTGAGGATATCCCGGTGGTGCGGGAGTTCCAGGATGTGTTTCCAGCTGAGCTACCGGGTATGCCTCCTGATAGGGAGATTGAGTTTGTGGTAGATCTCGTCCCTGGGACTACCCCAATCTCAAAGGCACCCTATAGGATGGCACCGGCAGAGCTGAGGGAGCTGAGGGCACAGCTGCAGGATTTGTTGGACAAAGGCTTCATTCGACCAAGCGTTTCACCTTGGGGAGCACCCGTTTTGTTCGTCAAGAAAAAGGACGGATCACTTCGCCTTTGCGTGGATTATCGTGACCTCAATAAGGTCACGATCAAGAATAAGTATCCGTTGCCGAGGATCGACGACTTGTTTGATCAAAACTTCAGGGATCGTGTGTGTATTCCAAGATAGACTTGCAGTCGGGATACCACCAATTGAAGATCAAGCCCGAGGATGTATCGAAAACGGCTTTTAGAACACGGTATGGACACTATGAGTTCACAGTTATGCCGTTTGGGCTGACTAATGCCCCGGCCGCTTTTATGGATCTAATGAACCGTGTTTTCAAGCCTTATCTAGACAGGTTCGTTGTAGTGTTCATCGACGATATTTTGGTCTACTCCCGAAGCGATGTGGATCACGAGGAACACTTGAGGATTGTACTCCAAGTACTTCGGGAAAAGGAGCTTTATGCTAAGTTGAAGAAATGTGAATTTTGGGTTCGAGATGTAGCCTTCCTTGGACACTTGATTTCTGGATCGGGTATAGCCGTGGACCCTAAGAAAATTGAAGCAATCAAGGATTGGCCGAGACCGACGAGCGTCACGGAGATACGGAGTTTCCTTGGATTGGCCGATTACTACCGGAGATTTGTCGAGGGATTTGCTAAACTGTCTACTCCCCTCACGAGGCTCACGCATAAAGGAGTCAAGTTCATTTGGAATGATGCGTGCGAGAGAAGTTTCCAAGCGTTGAAGCAACGATTGACTACCGCCCCGATCTTGACCCTACCAGTAGCTGGAGCAGGGTATGTGGTTTATAGTGATGCTTCACTTAATGGATTGGGCTGTGTATTGATGCAAGATGGCAAGGTGATCGCGTATGCTTCTCGCCAACTAAAGGAATATGAAAAGAACTACCCGACGCATGACTTGGAGTTAGCAGCCGTAGTCTTTGCTTTGAAGCTATGGCGCCACTATCTCTATGGCGAGCGATGTGAAGTATATACGGATCACAAGAGCTTAAAGTATTTATTCACTCAGAAGGAGTTGAACTTGAGGCAGCGCCGATGGTTGGAGCTACTCAAGGACTATGATCTGACGATCCTTTACCACCCGGGCAAGGCTAACGTGGTGGCGGATGCGCTAAGTAGGAAATCGATGGAAAACTTAGCGATGCATGCTGTGACTCAACCGCAGTTGATCGAGCAGATGAAGCGGTTGGAGTTGGAGATAGTGACTCCTGACACGCCCTTGAGAATGATGACATTGGTAGTGCAACCTACCTTGTTGGACAGAATCAAAGAGAAGCAAGTTTCCGATTTGGAATTGCAAAAGATTCGAGGTAAAGTGGTTGATGGTTGCACCGGCGACTTCCTTTTGGATGATCAGGGATTGATGCGTTTCTCTGGGCGGATTTGTGTACCCGCGGATTCGGGGATTAAAGAGGATATTCTTCAAGAAGTGCACCGAGCGCCGTATGCTTTACATCCGGGAGGCACCAAGATGTACAAGGATTTAAAGTTACTTTATTGGTGGCCCGGGATGAAAAAGGATGTTGGCGAGTTTGTAACTCGTTGTCTAACTTGCCAACAAGTAAAGGCTGAGCACCGAGTTCCCGCGGGAAAACTTCAGAGTTTGCCTATTCCCGTGTGGAAATGGGAGAAGATCACCATGAACTTTGTGATAGGGTTGCCTCGCTCTCAAGCAGGGCACGATGCTATTTGGGTGATCGTGGATAGGTTGACGAAGTCGGCACAGTTCGTGCCTATTCATACTACTTGGACCGGGGAGAAGCTCGCACAAGTGTACCTTGATGAGATTGTACGGCTTCATGGAGTGCCTACATCGATTGTATCAGATAGAGACACCCGGTTCGTGTCTCACTTTTGAAGGAGTCTGCAGGACGCCCTTGGCACTCGATTGGACTTCAGCACTGCTTTCCACCCGCAGAGCGATGGGCAGTCGGAGCGCACTATACAGACCTTAGAGGATATGCTCCGGGCATGCGTGATAGACTTCCAGGGAGGATGGTCGCAGCATCTACCTATGGCAGAGTTTGCTTATAACAACAGTTATCAAGCAAGCATCAAGATGGCACCGTTCGAGGCACTCTATGGACGGAAGTGTAGATCGCCACTTCATTGGAGTGAAGTTGGCGAGAGATTGGCTTTAGGCCCCGATGTGCTCTTGGAAGCTGAGGACAAAGTTCGCATTGCTCGGGAGCTACTTTTGGTAGCGCAGAGCAGGCAGAGGAGCTATGCTGATCGACGGCGGCGAGACTTGGAGTTCCAAGTTGGAGACCATGTTTTCTTAAGGGTCTCGCCGACTAGAGGAATAAAGAGATTTGGGATTCGGGGGAAGTTGAGTCCCTGTTTCATTGGACCGTATGAGGTTTTGGAGCGTGTAGGCCCGGTAGCGTATAGACTTGCTCTACCGCCGAACCTATCGGGCGTGCACAACGTCTTTCACGTATCGGTCCTTCGGAGGTACATTCATGATCCAGCTCATGTTTTGGAAGCTGCACCAGTGGAGCTGCGCGAGGATTTGAGCTTCGAAGAGCAACTAGTGAAGATTTTGGCTCGCGAGGTGAAGAAGCTGCGGAATCGGGATATTCCGTATGTGAAGGTCCTTTGGAGCAACCACGGGGAGCGGGAGGCCACGTGGGAGCTAGAGAGCATGCTGCAGGAGCGCTATCCCCATCTTTTTTAGATGGAGCTGTGAGGTATGCTTTGACTTTCGAGTTTCGCGGACTAAACTCCTTTTCAGGAGGGGTGAATATGACGCGCTGGACCTTGCAAACTGTGGGGTTCGAGTGATTGAATGGGTTATAAGCTTTTCTAGACTTTCTGGTAGGTCGTCGATAGTGTTCCGACCTATGGTTCGAGTCCCGAGAATGGTGGTTTAAAACCTTGCATCAAAATCCAAAAAGTTGAATTTTTGGTCAGCCTCGGGTAGCCTTCTGCAGGCTGTGTATCGGTACGGGGTTGATGGCTGTACCGGTACGGGCCCGCGTACCGGTACACAGACAGCTTTTCGGCCAAACCCCAGGCTCGAGTTTGCGTTTTCGTGGGTTGTGTACCGGTACACAAACCTGTGTACCGGTACGCAGTGCAGTTTGGGCTGTTTCGTGGAGGGGTGGTTTTGCAATTGTTGCAACACCTATATATAACACCCCAGCCCCCTTTGAGAGCTCTCTTGAGCTCAAACCTGTGGAGAAAAGGTGAGAACTCTTCCCCTTTGGATTCTTCTCCATTTTTGATGGTTTTCTTTGTGGGTTTTGATCTCTTTCTCCTTCTCCTTCTTGCTTTTGTGGGTTTTCCACCATTGGAGAATCTTGAGATCTTGGTTGGAGCTTGTTTGGAGATCAACCTTCAACCCTATAGGACTTGGAGCTTGGTTTTGAGCATCTTGTGAGGTTAGTAAACTTAATCTCCCATTTGAATTAAGTTTTGAAGGTTTCTCTTGGATGAAACCCTAGATTTTGGATTCTAGGGCTAGAAATGGGGATTTTTGATTTGAGGGCTTTGAAACCTAATTGATGGGTTTAGAACCTTTGTTTAGGTTAGATTGGAAGGACTCTAACTCCCATTTGGAGATCGTGAGAGCCTCCTTCGCAATCGGTAAGTTTTCTCCAACCCTAACTTGAGAAGCTTAATGATTGAGCTATTTGCCCTTCGTTTCGTTTGGGTGACCCTATTTTTGATGTTTCTAGGGTATTAGGAAACTTGTGGATACCTTCGTTCGGCGAAACGAAGATGTCGATTTTGGTGGGTTTGACTTCATGAAAATGGGGCAAAATGGCTCCTATGCCTTCTAAACTTTTCGTAAAGTATTCTTGAATGCAAATTCATACTAAACATGATTTATGTGATGTTTAGAACACTTAACATGCATGCCTCATGTATCGTAAAATTTGTACTCCATATAGTAGAGCTATATGTGTAGATTGCATGCATTGTGGATAGTGCTTGGTTTTGCAAGTTGAAAACATGTCTCCATGCTAGAATTGAGTAAACTATGCATCATGAATATATTAATGCCATGCTTGGGACTCGTTGAACAAAAGTGTCATAAAGGGGCACATGGAATTAGTAAACTATGAAAATGCAACTTAGAGACATGATGATAGGCCATTGTATATCTGCTATATTCCATGTTAGAGACATGATGACATAGAGATAAGCTATTGAGATACTTGATATATTCCATGTTTTAGACATGAGGACTTGGTACTTGAGATAGATCATTGCTTGCTTTCCATTGTGCTCATTCGCACATGCTTGTGAGGGTCGCTCCCTACAAACTGGCACTCTGGAGATAGCCATCGCGACATATGCTCGCCCGTGCGGGATTGGGCGCCGAAGTGGATTGCCGTGGGGGAGGCTCATCCCTAGAGTGGGGATGTTGACTACCACGGGGCCATTAGGCACGGCGCAGGCCAGACAGCCTTCGGGTGGGTCTTATATGATTGGGACTTAGTGACAGAACATGCTATGTGAACTTTAAAACTATTAAAGTGGACTTGGACTAGAATAGTAAACAATGACATCTTTACTATTTTTGCATCGAGGATGTAATATACCGAAAATTCGGAAAATAAATGTCGAACTTTAGTCAAATTGACCAAAGTGCAAGGACGGTACACTTCGGAAAGTCCGAAGGTGTTAAAATGGTTAAAAGTGAGTTACGAGAGGTTTTCGAGAGCTAAAGGATCAAATTCTGCAAAACTGCAGATTTTGAGCTCTCGGGGACCGGTCCCTGGTGGGAAAGACCGGTCCCCGAACGCGTATGAATTGAGACAGCCGAAAAATCGGCTAAGTCCTGAGAAACCAGCTCTCGGGAACCGGTCCCTGCCTGAGAGACCGGTCCCCGAGAGACCGGTCCCCCAAAGAGAGACCGTATGCATCGCGCGCAGCAGCTCTGGCTGCGCTGGGACGACCTTCGGGAACCGGTCCCTGAAGGAGAGACCGGTCCCCGCCTGCGCGAACAGCCCAGTCCAGGCTGTGTGAAAGAGTGAAAGTTGAGGGGTTTATTTGCATTTTGGCAACCCATTGAGTATAGTTAGAGGGTAAATGAGATATTTCTCTCATTTCACTCCCTCTCCCACTCTCATCTCTCTTTCTCTCTCTAGAAGACAAAGAATGAGAAGAAGAAGAGAAGGAAAAGAAGGAAAGGAAGAAGAAGAAAGTGGAGAAGAAGAAGAAAAAGTGAAGAAACTCCCTCTCCTTCATCTCTAGCTTGAAGAAAGGGAAAGCTTTGAGGTAAGCTTCAACCTTAATCATGCTAAAACCCTAAAATGGGAACTATGTGACCTAGAGATGATTTTTGTAGAATGTTTAGAGTCTTTGAAGCTTTCCTTTTGCTTCATTTGAGATCAAGACTATGGGTTTAGTGTTGGAGGTGAAGCTTGAAGGAGAGCTTCATCCCCTCTCATGGTAGAATCCAAACTAGGGTTTGGATTGAATTAAAGATGGTTTAGATGGACTCTTTAGAGTAGAATGAAGCTACTTTTGCTTCCCAATGAGATCAAACCCTAGGTTTTGTGTATGTAATGGAGCTAGGGCACCAAATTGGGGCTTTTGCTCATGGGGATTCCTAAGTGAAATTAACCCTTCAAAAACCTAATTGGGGGTATTTCCGACGCGTTGGTGCGCTCGGATTAACGTTACGAAAAGCCGATGTAAAGATATGGGCAAAATGGCCTAATTTGGCTTCGTTATGCCGCAGGTAAGGAATGAGGAGTCTAAAAATCCCAAGAAAATCGTCGGAGCACCTAAAGAGACCTACAAGGTCGGTGGTGCTTCTCAAACTCATTGAACTTCCCTCTATGCCTAATGTGTCATTCAATTGAGCATATGTTACATAATTGTTGCATGCATTTTAGGGTAAAGTAATGATGAAAATGTAATGATGCATGATTGTGAGTACAACTTGCATAATATGATGAGTGAGAACTATGTAAACGTCGAAAACCCTATGTGTATGCATGAGAGAAAGTGAGCACCCAAAGTGAGCAAACGAACAGAGTGACACTATGACATAGATCGAGTGGCGTTTAATAAAGTTAATGTAAAATGACACTAGAAATAGTGTGAGGTAAAGAACCAATGTAATGTAAAGAATAATGAAAATGACAATGCTTAAAGTTAAAGTAATGTGGGGAGTAAAGAACATGAAGTGCTAGAGGTAACCAAAAGTAAAGAATGTAAAGAACAAGAATGCTAAAGATAGCAAAAGTAAAAGAAAAGTAAAGAACAACGATTGCTAGAGTGGCAACATAAAATGAAATAAAGAACACTAGAGTTAGTGTAAAGTCAAGATTGAACATACAATCCTTTGAGTTGAGGATTCGATCATACTTGCTATGAGTTCCGTGCTCGAGGGCGGTCGCTCCCCCTCGGGCGATGCGCTCCGGAGTTATGCATCACGGATTGGAGTAAACCCGAAGGACGGTCCTGGCGGGTGAGTTCCTGCGATGATGGACTTAATGTGAAGCAAGTTAATGTGGCGAAACCCCCGGGTTAGCCTTGAGATTAAAGAATAAAGAATAAAGACCAAAGAACAAAGAGTAAAGTGAAAAGAACAAAGAACTTGCATAATCTGCATATGTTAATGTTGAGCATATTCCTTACTTTTGTTCAGACATATTAGTATCATGTTGTAGATTGGTTACTATATTTCAGCTTATCCTTTCTATTATGCCTGAGTTAGTCCTAGTGGGAAAGTCGGTGATGTTGAGGCCGAACCCACTGGGAACTTTGTTGTAGTTCTCACCCCACTATTTTCACAGAGCCGGGACCGAGCGAGCCGGCGAGCGACCGGGGTAAAGGTATCGCGCCTTAGTCAGAGGCCACCCAAGTTGGGTTCCATTTTGTAGTAAAGTACCCTATAATCATATTTGTATATGATAGTAAATGATGTAAAGAAAAGAATGTAATATGTATTTTGAGGTAAATGTGATGTAAGAAAGAAATGATGAAATGAAATGTAAGGAATTCGAAAATGAACCAGATGAATGCTTGTATATGATCAAAAATGAATCATAGTACAAGTGAATGTTTAGTTTCCTTATTCTTTCACTAATGGCTATTGCTTACCCTCGTGTAAGCCGTTTGTGCATGTTTTCGCTAGTGCTTTTCTCTGTTGATGAAAATGTACATGTGATGAGCCTTGGACGGATAGGGGAAACTCTGTCCGTTCGGCGTCTGTTTGACGTGCTCGGGTCGGGCCAAATTGGTATCGGTCCCGGGGCGTGACAGAGGACATCGGATTGGTTGCATTTCTATGCTTATGCATGTCATACACATCCATGTACATTCATGATATCGTTGCTTTATTACTTAAGCAAATCATGCTAAGTAGAGACTCTATGTTATAGTAAGTTACATTTTACTTACCTTTCGCTTTACTACATTGTTAGTCACTGATCTCTTTTCGTAGCTTTCGGGTCTTGTGGCGCAGTTCACTGAAGTCAGTAAGTGCCCACTGGGAACTATTTTTAATAGTTCTCACGCCCACGTTTTCTAGTTTTCTTTCAGAGCTTTCTGCACCGGCGGAGGCACGGGATCGCGGCAAGGAGATCGCATAGCTAGCTAGCGAGGAGCGGTTCTTGCCTAGGTGGTTTGCTCTTTCTTTTTGTAGTTGAGAGAGAGTGAGAGATTTTGTATCCATGTATAGAGACCACCAATGTATCTACCTTTGGCACTTGTATTTGGGATTTCCTTTGTATTACTTTATGCTTTTATTAGTGGATTCCGGTTTTATGCTCCTTTCTTTATTGTAGAACTTAGTATTATATCATGCTCTGATACTTCTAGTTGTCCTGTATTACCGCTTTATTGGTTGTTGTTTTTAGACGCCTTATATGTTTTAGACGTATGGCGGGTCTGGGCATGCGCCGGGCGGGCTTCCGCTGGGTCCCGGGGCATGACACGTAGGCTTCTCGATACCGCACGAGCGAGCATAAGTCGCGTAGGCCAACTCCGAAGTGCCGGCTTGTAGGGAGCGACCCTCACAAGTATGTGCGAATGAGCACAAATAGCAAACAAGCGTAGTCAACGTCTCAAGAGTCCAATCATCATGTCTCTAACATGGTAATAGCCACTAGCATCAAATAATCTAGTTCTATAACTCAATGTGAAGTTCCAACATTCACTAGGTCTAGTGCCTCTTTATGACACTAAGACATTTCTATGTTCAAGCATGTTCTAATTATGAATCTCTCAATAACCCTATCCACTAGGTTCACCATAACCCGAGCTCAATGCCACTTTATGACATTAGCTCCCAAATTCACATGTCATTGACCTTGGTTTACTAAGTCTATATGTATTCTAAGCCTAATGCCTCTTTATGACATTAGCTTACTATGTCAAATAATAGGTTAATACGCATGCCCCCTAGCGTGATCCCACATTGCTAACATGTTCCTAGCATGTATTCCACAATGCATATAAATATTAACATGCATCTATCCACTAGCATAAGGTTTCAATGCGTTCTTATGCAACTATCATCTTAGCATAGTTCTCGTAATGTTAGCATGCACATGCAACTCACATATCATTCAAGACTAATGCCCCTTTATGACATTAGCTTAATATACCTTCCATCTCTCGAATCTAGTACCACTTAATGACATTTATAAGCATATATGCCGAGCATGAGTTCCAAGTCCCAAAATGCATTGCACTAACTATTTCCACTAAATGAAATATGGTTCCCATCCACAAATAAGAATGCTACCCTCATGCTCACCCAACATGCAACTCTCTACTACATAGAGGTCCAAAAATGCGTTATACTTAGTCTATGTACTTTAAGCATTCAAAAATTCTCAAATATTCTATCTAGCATGAATATACATGCATTTTCATTTTACGATAAGTAAAAACCATCATATGAGAATTTTTATCTCATTTTAGTGAGGCCAAACCTACCAAGTCCTCTCGAAGACCATCGTTTCGCCGGAGGAAGGTGCCCACTAGCCTCGTAGCTCCCTATAGGTTAAACTAGGGAAGTTACACGAACGAAACGAACAACAATAAGCTAAAACAATAACAAACTCAAGATAAGGGCAAAACTCACCTATAGTGAAGCAAACCCTTCCCAAGCTCCAAATGGGAGCTAGAACCCTTCCAATCCAACCTAGAGGGAGGTTCTAAACCGATCAATCGAGCTCCAAAAGCCCTAGGTCAAAAATCCCCAAAAATCAACCCTAAGTCTCTATTCTAGGGTTTTATCTCAAATCCACCATCAAAACAAAGAATCAAGAGGAAAGAACAAGTTGCCTATGTCACGCCCCGGGACCGATACCAATTTGGGCCAGCCCGAGCACGTCAAACAAACGCCGAACAGACAGAGTTTCCCCTGTCCGCCCAAGGCTCATCACATGTACATTTTCAAACAGAAGTGCACTAGCAGAAGCATACAAATACGGCTTACACGAGGGTAAGCAATAGCCACGAGTGAAAGAAATGAAACTAAACATTCACTTGTACTATGATTCAATTTAGATCATATACATTAAGTCCAACTTGTACATTTTCAAATTTCTTACATTTCATTACATCATATCTTTCTTACATCACATTTACCTCAAAAAGGTGATTTACATTCTTTTCTTTCTTTGCTTAATACATCAACATTCTAAATCATCAAATGCAAAGATGATAAAAGGGAATGCTACTACAAAATGTAGACCCAACTTTGGTGGCCTCTCACTAAGGCGCGATACCTTTACCCCGGTCGCTCGCCGGCTCGCTCGGTCCCGGCTCTGTGGAAATAGTGGGGTGAGAATTATAATAAAGTTTCCAGTGAGTTCGGCCTCAATCTCACCGACTTTCCCACTAGGACAAACTCAGGCATAATAGAAAGGATAAGCTAAATATAATAACCAATCTATGATATAATGCTAATATGTCTGAACAGTAAGCAGGAAATATGCTCAACATTAACATATGCAGATTATGCAAGTTCTTTTGTTCTTTACACTTTACACTTTGTCTTTGTTCTTTGTTCTTTACTCTTTGTTCATTAATCTCAAGGCTAACCCGGGAGTTTCGCCACATTAGCTTGCTTCACATTAAGTCCATCATCGCGGGCCCTCAGCTTCCTCCCGCTAAGACCGTCCTTCGGGTTTACTCCAACCCGTGATGCAAAAACTCCGGAGCACATCGCCCGAGGGGGAGCGACCGCCCTCGAGCACGGAACTCATAGCAAGTATGATCAAATCCTTAACTCAAAGGATTATATGTTCAATCTTAACTTTACACTAACTCTAGTGTTCTTTTTATCACTTTTGTTGCTAACTCTGGCAATCATGTTCTTTACATTTCTTTATTTTTGGCTATCTCTAGCATTCTTGTTCTTTACTCTTTACATGTTCTTTACGCCCCACTTTTCTTTAACTTTAGTCGTTAGTATTATTCTTTACATCACATTGATTCTTTGCCTCACACTACCACTAGTGTCATTTTACTTTACATTATTAAATGCCACTCGATCTATATCTCATTGTGTCACTCTGTTCTTTCACCTCACTTTGGTACTCATATTTTCTCTCATGCATACATATTTAGGGTTTTGACATTCCTAAGGTTCTTAACCAATCACATTACGCAAGTTGTACTCACAATCAAACGACATCACATTTTCATCATTACTTTACCCTAAAATGCATGCAACAATATATATACATATGCTCAATTGAATGACACATTACGTATAGAGGGAAGTTCAACAAGTTTGAAAAGCACCACCCACCTCGTAGGCTTTCAAAGGTGCTCCGATGATTTTCTTGGGATTTTTAGACCCTTCGTTCTTTACCTGTGGCAAAACGAAGCCCTATTACGCCTTTTTGCTCATATCTTTTTATAGACCTTTCGTAACGTTAATCCGAGCGCACCAACGCGTCGGAAATACCCCCAATTAGGTTTCTAGAGGGTCAATTTCACTTTGGAACCTTCGCAAGCAAAAGCCCCAATTTGGGTGCCCTAGCTCCATTGCATATATCAAACCTAGGGTTTGATCTCAATGGGAAGCAAAAAAATAGCTTCATTCTACTCTAAAGAGTCCATCTAAACCATTCTTAGCTTCCCCAAAACCCTAGTTTGGATTTCACCATGAGAGGTGGTCAAGCTCACCTTCAAGCTTCACCCACTACTCATGCCATGGCCTTGATCTCAAAGAAGCAAAAAGAAAGCTTCAAATCTTCTAAACATTCCATAAAAACCATCTTTAATCTACTCCAAACCCTAGTTTGGGATTTTGCATGAGAAGGGGCAAGGCTTACCTCTAAGCTTGCTCCTTTCTTGCACTAGAGAGGAAGAAGATGAAGTTGCTTCACTCCAATAGCTCTCCTCCACTTTCTTCTTCTCCTTTCCTTCCTTTCCTTTGCTTTCTCTTCTTCTCTTTTGTCTTCTAGAGAGAGGATGAGAGAAGAGAGTGTGAGAAAGAGTGGAATGAGAAAAAGAGGCTCTCTCCCCCTCTACATACTCTATGGGTTGCAAAAATGCAAATAAACTCCTCAACTTTTACTCTTTCACACTGCCTGGACTGGGCAGTTCACGCAGGTGGGGACCGGTCCCCCCGACTAGGGATCGGTTCCCGAGAGCTCCCTCTGCGCAGCCAGAGCTACTGCGCGCAGTGCGACCGGTCTCTCTTTGGGGGACCGGTCTCCAGGGGACCAGTCTCTCAGGCAGGGACCGGTTCCCGAAGCTTGCCCTCTCAGGACTTAGCCGATTTTTCAGCTTTCTCAGTTTTCACGCGTTCGGGGACCGGTCTCTCCTTCAGGGACCGGTCCCCGAGAGCTCAAAAACTACAGTTTGTAGATTTTTGATTCCTTAGCTCTCGAAAACCTCCCATAACACACTTTTGATCCTTTTAACACCTTTGAACTTTCTGAAGTGTACCATCCCCGCACTTTGGTCAATTTGACTAAAGTTCGATATTTATTTTTCGAATTTTCGGTATATTACATTCTCCACCCCTTAAAATAATTTCGTCCGCAAAATTACTCATACCTTAACTTGTCGGCTCAAATAGATGCGGATACTCTCTCCGCATTGACTCCTCGAGCTCCCAAGTGGCCTCTCGCACAGCATGGTTGCTCCATTGGTCTTTCACATATGGAATCTTGCGACTTCACAACTTTCTCACTTCTCGATCGAGGACGCACACGGAGTACTCCTCATAAGACATATCCTCACGTAACTCCACGGGCTCGTACTCCAATACATGTGTCGAGTTACGAATATACTTTCAAAGATTCGACACATAAAACACATTGTGAACTCCCGCGAGTCTCGATGGTAGTGCAAGCTTGTACGCCACCGCACCCACACGCTCCAATATCTCGAATGGTCCAACGTATCGGGGACTTAGCTTCCCACGGACCCCAAACCGCTTTACTCCTCGCATTGGCGATACTCTCAAAAACACACGGTCTCCAACCGCGAACTCTAAATCTTTCCTTCGCTTGTCGGCATAACTCTTTTGCCGAGATTGCGCCGTCGCCAACCGTTGACAGGCAAGGCGAACTTTCTCTTCCGCCTCCCACACCACATCCGGGCCAAGATCCGTTCTCTCGCCCACGTCGCTCCAATGAATAGGAGAACGATACTTTCGACCATACAGTGCTTCAAATGGCGCCATCGCTATGCTCTCTTGATAACTGTTATTGTAGGCGAACTCTGCCATCGGCAAGAAATCATGCCATCCTCCTTTGTAATCTAGCACACACGCTCGAAGCAAGTCCTCGAGGATCTGTATTGTCCGCTCTGACTGTCTATCACTCTGAGGATGAAACGCTATGTTAAAGTCGAGCCGCGTGCCTAGCGCGTCTTGCAAGCTCTTCCAAAAGTGGGATGTGAACCTGGGGTCTCGGTCCGATACGATTGATACCGGAACCCCATGAAGTCTCACAACCTCGTCGAGGTAAACTTGAGCTAACTTGTCTCCCGACCATGTAGTATGTATCGGCAAGAAGTGTTCCGACTTTGTCAGTCGATCCACTATCACCCATATCGCATTGTGTCCGCCTTGTGATCGAGGCAAACCGGTAACAAAGTCCATCGCTATATCTTCCCATTTCCAAACGGGTAATTGACAAACTTTGTAGTTTTCCCGCCGGAAATGGGCGCTCTGCTTTAACCTGTTGGCATATTAAACATTGTGCCACGAACTCCCCAATATCTCTCTTCATACCCGGCCACCAATAATGCTCTTTCAGATCCTTGTACATTTTAGTGCCGCCGAGGTGTATGCTATAAGGGGATTGATGCGCTTCTTGCATGATCGCCTTTCGAATATCATCAATGAGATGGTACAGATAAGATGATAAGGTGGTATTAGGCTCTCAAATAGCCAAAGTGGTGAAATGCCACCTAGTGGGTACTTGAGCAATTCGAGAAAGTCTATCCGTGCATATAGAAATGTGGTGGTGGATCATTCACCGAGTTGATGCGATTTTGCTGAATCCACACCACTGGAATGAAGGGGTAGCCCTGATTTCGAAGGGTGATGATGTTCGCTAAAGCCACGAAGGAATAAGTCCTTCCTTAAGCCGAGTGGCTGGTAGTGTTAGCGTGTGGGGTCTTGAGTATTGACTCACACTACCACTGGGGCTTGTAAAGTGGTAATGCACTTTTGACGTTACAAGTGGGAAATGTGAGTAAACGTGGTCTCACATTCTTCGTAGTTGGCCTTTAGATGAGTTCGATGAGAATAAAGGCCGCTCCGAAGTGCAAAAGTGCATTGGAACCCTTGAGTACTCGAAAAGTAGATCGAGGAATAAAGAGGGGTTAGAAATGAGTGAGTTTCGAGGATGAAACTCTTTTTAAGAGGGGGAGAATGTCATACCCTGAATTCTCCAAATTCGAGAGTTGCGCTTCGTCCAGAATCGACTAATGGTCGATTGGATGAGCTTTGGAAAAGCTAAGGATGCACGAGAACTGAGAAGTGCATTGGAAGGAGTCCGCGAGAGCAAATAACGCAATCTGCATTTTTGGGCTGAGATTGCTCTCGGGGACCGGTCTCTGGTTGGAGAGACCGGTCCCATCGGCAGAGGCTGGGGTCGCTGGTGCGACCGGTCCCTAGTCAGGGAGGGACCGGTCCCCGTAGGTGATCCCAGCGGAAATAGCCGAAAATCGGCTAAGTCCCGCGAGATGAGCTCTCGGGGACCGGTCTCCGGTGGGCAGACCGGTCTCCGGGGGACCGGTCCCTTAAGGAAAGACCGGTTCCCGAACGCATGCTGTCTGGGAGAGCTCTTGGGGATCGGTCCCTGGTCGAGGAGACCGGTCCCTCCGCGCGCAGAATGCCCAGTAAGGGCTGTGTAAGAGATGAAAAGTTGGGGGACCTAAATGGATTTTGTTACAAAATGAGAGAGGGTATTAGAGAGACCTTTTCCTCTCTCTCTCTCTCTCTCTCTTACTCCCTCAGCCTCTCTCTCGCCCTCCGATCGTGCAAGGGAGGAGAAGAAGAAAAGAAAGAAAAGAAAGAAAAGAGAAAAGAGAAGAGAAGAAAGAAAAGAGAAAGGAAAGGAGAAGACCCTCTTCCTCATCTTCATCTTCATCTTCCTCTTCCCTTGGGGCTCTTAGAGAGGTAAGTTTCCAAGCCCTCTCATGATAGATCCTTGTAGATGGATTTTTAAACCCTAGAAATGGTACTTTTGGTACCCTAGCATGCTATCTAGATAGTTTATGCCCATTTCATAGATTGATTTGGTGGAATTGTTGGTAATGGCATCTAGGGCACCCAAAATGGGATTTTTGTAAATAGATGAGTTTGATCTCATTTGACCCTTCGTAAACCTAATTGGTAGGTAACGAAACACGTTGGCGAAGTTGGTTCGGCAATCCGACGAGCCGTTACCAAGATATCGAAGAAACGGGCACTCGGAGCTTCGTTTTCGCCTGGGAGGCCGAGGTGACGTCCATAAATCGTGAGATTGGGTCCCGAGCACCGTAGCAGCAAGGCGAAGATCGCTAGCACTTGAAACGGCAAAGCGGCGCGCTCTTGGGGAGCAACTGTGAGATCGGGCCCAAATGGGTGCCGAGTGCCGCGGGAAGCCGATTGCAAGTGTCGACGAGCAATCGGAAAAGCTAACTAAGGTAGGTTGTGCTTACCGAAGCGACTAGGTTGCCCTTTATGTCTTAGCAATGTAATCTCATGTTGATGCATGTGCATGTAGACAAGACTAAATGGTGCATTAATAAATATGCATAAAGTAAAGGCTAAGTAAAGAATGCATAGTAACAACAATGCATAGAGTAAAGTGCCAAGTAGCAAGCACGATAGCATGACATGTAAATAATGCTAGCTAATGTAAAGAATGCATACTAATAATAATGCACAGATGGAAATGCTAAATAGAATGCATGATGAATAAAGATGCATAGAGTAAATGCCAAGTAGAAAGCGTGAGATAATAACTCTAGTGTGAGTAGAGTTGATTGGACAACTAGGTTGTCAGGTAGATCGAGTGGCATCTAACCTAGTGTTAAAGAACATGGATTGAACAAGTGAACCTAGAGTCGAGCAATCTAGGTGTGTGGCATCGAACCTAGTGTTAGTAAACCTAGGTCGAACTAGTAAACCTAGAAGTGGACATCTAGGCAAAGATGACAAGAACCTAGCAAGTGTATCTAGGTTAAGTGACATGGACATAGAACCTAGAGTATTGGAACCTAGGTTGATGAGTTTAGTGGTATAGCCACTAGAATGAGATAGGTCGAAAGTATAGGGTTGGCTATGGACCCTCGACCTGTGGAAAGTGGATTCCGGAATCCCATGACTTGTGATGACCTTGGTAGAAGCTAAGGTGTTTGTGTGACGACTTCACCGCTGAGCTTGGTACCGAGGGAGGATTAGGTGCGATCTCATGGAGATCACCGCCCGGGGCTTGAACCATTGTCGTGGCGTTTGTGTGACGATTTCGCCACCGAATGGTTAAGCCATTTGAGGATCAGACTGCCAGAGCAGACTGAATCCATGCTGGGTAAGTACGATGAGGGTGCCTCCAGGTGGCTAAGTCTGACATGTACGGTTGTTGGGTGTGGTGCGATCCGTTCGCCGCAAGACGGTATGTCATGTCTCGAGCTCACGCTGGGTAAGAGCAACGCGATCGCCGCCAAATGGTCAAGTCGTGCGACTTGAGCCGTGCTTAGCGTGTGCGACGACTTCGCCGCTAGGGGGCTGAGACAGTGAGGGCGGTAGGCTGATGAGCAACCAGTGCGCGGGCTATCTGTGGATGATTGACTCAGAGCCGAGTCGTGTGGTTAGCTTCGATAGGGTAGAGGAACCCTTATGAGCTAGAGATAGAGGCTTGAGCTAAGGTAATAGAGACCTTAGAAGCCAGTGGACCGAGTTGAGATCCTAAGATAGTAGAAACCTTAGAGTAAAGTTATGAGCTAACAGTAGCTAAGTAAAGTGTAGAATCAATTGATCTACTAGTCGTTGCATAGAGTTGCATGATTTTCATATCGCATATTGTGAGGCATGGCGTGTATTTCAATTGAATATATATCTGTTATATATTGTTCAATTAACATGTTGCAGTGCCTCCTCAGACCTATCGGTCGAGCTTTTCCCTTGGGTGGTCATACCCACTGGGAACCATGGAGTTGGTTCTCACCCCACGTAGTTTTGAGGTGTTTTCAGGTTGTACGTGTGCAGCGCGGTGGCGCGAAGCGAGGGCGTAGCTCAGTAGATAGTGCCCTACCACAGAGACCGAGGTAGTAGTACCCTGAGACAGTCTAGCTTAGGGGGCTAGAAGGTAAGGAATCAAAACATATCAAACTTGTAAAATAAATGATTGTAATTTGGAAGTAAAAGGTAAACTGAGATGTACTAAGTGAATGAAAATGAATGCTTGTAATAGCTGTTAGTTTTATGTATTTGATACTTCCTTTGCAATCTGGATTGATATCCGTTCCTAGTTGGAACATTCGTTGATTGTTTGGATTGCGACGCCTAGAACGTATAGGGGAGACTCTGTCTGCGTACAGGGGAAACCCCGGTCCGTTCGACGGTCTGTTAGCGGCGCCGCGACCCGGTCTAAATTGGCGGTTGGTTGCGGGGCGTGACACCCAAACGTTACGAACGCCGAATTCGCGTCCTATAGTCAAAATAGTGCCAAATTAAGCTCCTTTTTACATGAACTATTCTTAAACATTTTCGTAACGTTAAACGGAGTTGTCCCACGTGTCAAGGGCACCCCCAATTAGGTTTCTACGAGGTCAATTCGTCCCCGAAAAATTCTAGGGCAAAAGCCTCAAATTTGAGCCCTAATAATGCCCTAATGAGATTTCTCCTAGATTGATCTCATTGCTAAGCAAATAATAGCTTAGAATCACTTAAGAAGCATCCTACTAAGGTTTCTAGGCTCTTGGAACCATCCCTAGGGCATCTACCATGAGCCCTAGTGATCTACCATGAGAGCTCCCCAAGAAAACCATGGATTTCATGGTTTCAAGGTCAATAGAGGGTTTCTAGGTTAATTAGAGGATCAAAACTCTAAATCTCAAGGTTTAAATCCAACCCTAGAGTTCTACATGCTAGAAACTCACCTTAGTCCAAGTTCCACCAAGCTCCTCCAAGTCCTTCTTGTAGGAGAGCTTGCTAGACCCACCAACACCACCACAATCCACTTCTCCTTGCTTCTTCTCCTTCTTCTCCACCAAACCCTAGAGTTCTAGAGAGAGAGAAGAGAGAAAATGAGAGAAAGGTGAGAAAGGGCTGTGGGAGAGAGAGCTAGGGCTATATAAGGTGTTGTGACAATTGCACATAGGCCCCTCCACTTCCTATTTTGTGCACTGCCCAGACTGGGCAACTTTCCCAGTCAGGGACTGGTCTCCCCGACCAGGGACCGGTTCCCGAACGTCAGTTTTCCAGGACTTAGACAATTTTCGGGATTTTTGGCTGGCTGCACAGTGAGGGACCGGTCTCTCCTTCAGGGATCGGTTCTTTAGGGACCGGTCTCACTGCCAGGGACCGGTTGCCTCAAGATTCCTGGTAGGCTACACGCACGGAGACCGGTCTCTCCTTCAGGGACCGGTCCCCGAAAGCACAAAATCTTGGACTTAGCCAGATTTTGGAATTTCACTCTCTCGGGTCCCTTTGCACTATATATGGGCTCCAAAACACCGCTAACCCATACCAACTTGTTCCACTCTGCATTCCTGTAATATACCGAAAATTCGGAAAGTAAATGTCGAACTTTAGTCAAATTGACCAAAGTGCGAGGACGGTACACTTCGGAAAGTCCGAAGGTGTTAAAATGATCAAAAGTGAGTTACGGAAGGTTTTCGAGAGCTAAAGAATCAAATTCTGCAAAACAGCAGTTTTTCAGCTCTCGGGGACCGGTCCTTGGTGGGAGAGACCGGTCCCCTTGCGCGTGGGAAGTAAGACAGCCGAAAAATCGGCTAAGTCCTGGAAGGTTAGCTCTCGGGAACCGGTCTCTGTCTGAGAGACCGGTCCCCGAGAGACCGGTCCCCCAAGGAGGGACCGGATGCATTGCGCGCGGCAGCTCTGGCTGCGCAGGGTGGACCTTCGGGGACCGGTCCCTGCTCGGGGAGACCGGTCTCTGCCCGCGAAAACTGCCCAGTCCAGGCAGTGCACAGAGATAAAAGTTGAGGGACTTATCTGCAAAAATGCATTATGTGGGTCATGTTTAGGGCTGTAAGAGCCTCTCCCTCTCATTCCCTCACACCCAAACTCATCCCTCTCCTTCTCTCTCTCTAGAAGACAAAGGAGAAGAAGAAGAAAGGAAGAAAAGAAGGAAAAGAAGGAGAAGAAAGTGAAGAAGAAGATCAAGGAGCAAAGAGGCTTCATCTTCTTCCTCTCTAGAGCAAGAAAGGAGCAAGCCTAGAGATAAGCTTTGCTCCTTCTCATGTTTAATTCCAAACTAGGGTTTGGATTAGAATGAAGATGGTTTTAATGGATTGTTTAGAGTTTTTGAAGCTTTCTCTTTGCTTCTTTAGGGATCAAAACCATGGTTGAGCTCAAGGTGAGCTTCAACCCACCTCTCATGGTGAAATCCAAACTAGGGTTTTGGAAAGGCTAAGAATGGTTCTAATGGACTATTTAGAGTATAATGAAGCTACTTTTGCTTCCCAATGAGATCAAACCCTAGGTTTGATATGTGTATTGGAGCTAGGGCACCAAATTGGGGCTTTTGCTCATGAGGATTGCTAAGTGCAATTGACCCTCTAGAAACCTAATTGGGGGTATTTCCGACGCGTTGGTGCGCTCGGAATAACATTACGAAAAGTCAAAGTAAAGTTATGGGCAAAATGGCCTAATAAGGGTTCGTTACGCCGCAGGTAAAGAACAAGGAGTCTAAAAATCCCAAGAAAATCATCGGAGCACCTTTGAAAGCCTACGAGGTGGGTGGTGCTTCTCAAACTCATTGAACTTCTCTCTATGCCTAATGTGTCATTCATTTGAGCATGTGTAATATATATATTGTTGCATGCATATTAGGGTAAAGTAATGATAAGAATGTGATGATAGCATGATTGTGAGTACAACTTGCTTATAGTGATGGTAGAGAACCAAATGAATGTCAAAACCCTATGTGTATGCATGAGAGCAAAGTGAGCACCCAAAGTGAGCAAAAGAACAGAGTGACACTATGACATAGATCGAGTGGCATTTGAAAATGTAAAGTAAAGAGACACTAGAGTTAGTGTGATGCAAAGAACCAAAGTGATGTAAAGAATGATGAAAATGACAATGTGTAAAGTAAAGTAAAGTGGGGCAATAAGAACAAGAATGCTAGAGTTAGCAAGAGTAGAGAAATGTAAAGAATGTAATTGCATGAGTTTGCAACATAAAGTGATGTAAAGAACACTAGAGCTAGTGTAAAGTCAAGATTGAACTTATAAATCCTTTGAGTTAAGGATATGATCATACTTGCTTTGAGTTCCGTGCTCGAGGGCGGTCGCTCCCCCTCGGGCGATGCACTCCGGAGTTATGCATCACGGGTTGGAGTAAACCCGAAGGACGGTCCTAGCTGGTGAGTTCCTGCGATGATGGGCTTAATGTGAAGCAAGTCAATGTGGCGATACCCCCGGGTTAGCCTTGAGATTAAAGAACAAAGAGTAAAGAACAAAGTACAAAGTAAAGTTAAGAAACGAAAAGAATTGCATAATCTGTATTTACTTAATGTTGAGCATACTTCTTGCTTATTGTTCAGGCATATTAGCATCATGTTATAGATTGGTTACTATACAGCTTATTCTTTCTACTATGCCTGAGTTAGTCCTAGTGGGAAAGTCGGTGATGTTGAGGCCGAACCCACTGGGAACTTTGTTGTAGTTCTCACCCCACTATTCCACAGAACCGGGACCGAGCGAGCCGGCGAGCGACCGCGGAAAAGGTATCGCACCGTAGTCAGAGGCCACCGGTGTTGGGTTACATTTTGTTAGCAGTTATCCCTTTATCATCTTTTGTATTTGATGATTCAAGATGTTAATGTATAAAGCAAGGAAAAGAATGTAAAGCCTATTTTGAGGTATATGTGATGTAAGAATGAAATGATGGAGTGATGTAATGAAATGTAAAGGATCCAAAATGAAAGCTATGAATGCAATGTATATGATCTAAAATGAATCATGTTACATGTGTAGATGTTTAGTTTTCCTTTCTTTCACTAATGGCTATTGCTTACCCTCGTGTAAGCCGTTTATGTATGTTTCCGCTAGTGCTTTTCTCTATTGATGAAAATGTACATGTGATGAGCCTTGGGCGGATAGGGGAAACTCTGTCCGTTCGGCGTCTGTTTGACGTGCTCGGGTCGGGCCAAACTGGTATCGGTCCCGGGGCGTGACAATTCCGCTCATTTCGACGAAACTCGGCACGATTCATGAGGGATGTGATATATTACATTCTCCACCCCTTAAATTTAGTTTCGTCTGCGAAACTACTAAGTTTGAACTTTAGCAAATTGCGAAGTTCGAGAGAGTGGGATTGGTAATTGGAGTGTACCCACAAGTTTTAAAGGTTTTTAGACAATTTGTGGATAAGTTTGAAGGTGATCAGACTGTCGGAAGCACAAAAGTGCATTGCTAGTGCAGAACACTACAATTCAGCATTGGCAGCAGCAACAGCAGCAGCTTCAGCAGCAGCAGCAGCAGCATGGGCAGCAGCTTAAGCAGCTGCTGGCAGCAGCAGCAGCATCAGCAGCTGCAAGCTGCAGCATCAGCAGCAGCAGCTGAATCAACAGCAGCAGTTGGCTGGCAGCAGGGGTGTTATAGTAATTTTTCTCTCAACCTTATCTCTAATGACCCAACTTGACTCTTGAAGCTGCTGGAGAGTCATTAGAATCAGAGAAGAGGTTTTGCATCTCCCTTATTCTCTCTCTCTAAGGGTTTTTCTCTCTCTTTCAATAGAAATTGAGTTTGGAGCTTGATTTCATCCCCTTTTGGATGCTGAGTATTTTGGAAGGTCTTGGAGCTATTACAGGAGGTGGAGAAGAGGTCTTGGGGTGGATTTCATAGCTCCCTTGCAGTAGGTAGCTGAGGGATGGTTGCTAAGGTAATTAACTTAACCAATTTAAGTTTTGATGTGTTGATGTTGGAGTTAGGTGTGATTTTTGAAGTTCTTGTGACCAGCAGGTGTAGAAAAGAGATTTTGGCAGCTCGGAAGGGGGGGCTGTGGCTTCAGGGCTTTAATTCGAAGCTAAGGGAAGTACTACTATAGCTGCAAGAAGGTAATTGAGTGCTTAAATGAATAATTGATGCGATAGAAGTTATCGATATGATGTATGAATGCTAATTTTGGGAATTTGTGTTCTTAGCGGCTGGAATCTTCACTTTAAACTGAGTATTACAATCTTATTAGTTGATTTTGAATGTAATTAATCAGAGGGAAGTTGTAACACACTGGACCTTTGCAAATTGCGAGGTTCGAGTGTTTGGACAGTGTCCTGAGCTTTTCCAGACTTTCTGGTGGGTCGTAGATAGTGTTCCGACCTATGGTTCGAACCCCGAGGATTGAAGTATGAAGCCTAACACCAAAACCCAAAAAATCGGATTTTTGGCTAGCTCTCGGGTAGCCTTCATTGGGCTATGTACCGGTACAGAGTTGATGGCTGTATCGGTACAGGGTTGATGGTTGTACCGGTACGGGATTGTGTACCGGTACACAGGTAGCTTTCCAGCCAACCCGAGGCTCGGGTTTGGTATTTTCGTGGGATGTGTACCGGTACGTAGGCCCGTGTACCGGTACGCAGTGACAGATTTTGAATGGTCAAAACTGCAGGGGTGCTTTTGCATTGTGGCTTCTCTATAATAGCACCCACGCCCCTAGGGCTGCTCATTGAGCTTGCCACTGCAGAGAGAAGGTAAGGGGAGCTCCTCCATGCTTCTCCTTGGTTTTGATCCCCTTTTTAGCTTGGATTAAGGGTTTAATCTCTCTCTTTTTCCCTTTTGGTGTAATTCCTCCATTGTTGAAGCTTGGAGCTTGGATTTGGAGCTTTGTTGAGGGGAGATCTTGGCACTTAGAGAGTCTAGAGTTTGGATTGAAACTTCTAAGAGGTAATTTACTTGTTTTCTCCCTCTAGATTGGATTTTTTATTGATGGTTTTGAGATGAAACCCTAGAATGGAAACTTAGGGTTTATTTTGGGCATTTTTGATCTAGGGCTTTTGGAGCTAAATTAATTAGATTAGAACCCTCCTTTGGGTTGGATTGGAAGGAATTTAGCTCTCTTTTGGAGCTTGTGAGAGCTTTTCTCCACCCTAGGTGAGATTTTAGCCATTTTGCCTTGATGGTTAATGTTTGATCTTATAGTTGATCGTAATGCACATGTATCTCTTCGCTCATTACTTTTAGGATATTTTGAGACTCCTGGACAACTTCGTTCGGCGAAACGAGGGACTACGCCACGGTTCGGTGGGTTTGACCTAACCACACAATGAGAAAATCTCATATGCGAAGATTTGAGTATCGTTAAACGATAAAGCATGTATAATCATGTTAGATATATTTATTATGAATTTTAGAATGCTTAACATGCCTATGTAATGTATAGTAAATTTTTGGACCTCTATGTAGTAGAGTGTATGCATGTGAGATATAGCATTCTAGTTGAGACTTGGAACCATGATTCCTATTATGAAAATGAACATTGCCTTCATGCATTTATCCTTTATGCCCAATTGTGACAGTAGAGACTTTGGAAGCCTAGAGAGGCTTGAGGACTTAGACTATTTGAGATTTTGGACCAATGTCATAAAGAGGCATTGGGCTCCGACCTTAGTGAGCATTGGTATTAATGTCTTAAATGAGAACATAGAACTTGATTTGGGCCTGATTAGTCGTGGTGCTTATGTGTCATAAAGAGGCACTAAGCAAGTGAGTGTCGGGATATCACATTGCGACATAGAGCTAGACCGTTGGGTTACTAGTAGCTATTACCATGTTTGAGACATGAGGGTTGGATACTTGAGCCTTTGACTATGCTTGCTTGTCATTTGTGCTCATTCGCACATGCTTGTGAGGGTCGCTCCCTACAAGCCGGTACTCCGGAGTTAGCCTACGCGACCTATGTTCGCTAGTGCGGTAATGAGAAGCCTACGGGGTCGAGTAGGACAGACACATTCCAAGAGCAGGGATGTTGGGCTACCACAAGCACTTAGGCAGCACAAGCTGGACTACCTTGGGTAGGTCCTTAATGGGAAATGAAAATCGACACAGTGTTGAGTGTATTTTAGTCACTACCAGATAGAGAGTAGTAGTAGGATTACTTGGACTTGCTCCTAGCATAGTGTTGGACACTTGTGTATACGTACGTACATGTAGCATGCTAGGAGATGTTGCTTATTGCATTCATGTAAATATTGTTTACCATAGTAAAGCATGATCTTCATAATTTCATAAAACAAATCATGATTGTTACTTGTGGTCATGTAGGGACATACTTGTTTATTATGAAATAAAGGTGCATCTTAATTAACACAATGTAGTATCTTAGCATTTTAATTATGCTTTCTTAAATGCAAATTATTTATTATTATTGCCCTCTTTTTGACTTACCCTTTCTTTGGGGCCTAGTGGTGTATTGAGCTGAGGTCAGTAATTACCCACTGGGAACTATAAATTATAGTTCTCACGCCCTCTGTTTTATGTTTTCTTTCAGAGCCTTCCACGCCGGGAGAGGCTAGGGACCGTGGGAAGGGCGTTGCTTCAAGCTAGCTCTTCAGCGAGTGACGAGTTCTTGGTGGTCTACCTCTCGATGTATTTATTTTGGAGAGGTTGAGAGCTGTACCAGTATACTAGAGACCACCCTGTTGTGTACCTTTTGGACAGATATTGTATAACTATATGTTTTACTCTTATCGCTTTTGTATTTATCCTTTTACCTTGTTCTAGATGATAGATCTATTTGTGCTCTGATATCTCTAGATGTTGTTTATCTTTGGTTTATTTTTCCGCTGTTGATGTAGACGCCTTATATGTATTGACATATGGCGGGTCTGGGCACGCTACCAGGAGGGCCTCTGCCGGTCCCGGGGCGTGACAGAAGTGAGGATTCAGGTTAGGAATCTATGTTAGTTGAATTTCAGCATACATTAAGGAGTCGTATAGGGTACTAATGCTGTTATCTTTTAGTAATGTTCGTAATAGACTTGGAGGACCATCGGATTACTCTTGGCTTATATTTAGAAGTTCTTGAAGAGCAAATAGAGTACCTTAACCTGAACCAAAGCAAGGATTCAAGCTATAGCATCACGCAAGGTAATAACCTTGCCGAAATTGGAGGTTTGGATACTAATTTCAATGCAGTTTTTATAGTGAATTTGCAACAGGATTGAGACCAGTTGAATTGAATTTTCAGGACTTATTCAAGTGGAATTGAGCTGACCTAGAGGTGCTTTAACTTGGATTGAAGTAGAGGTTTAGTTTAAACTAAACCTAGGTGAGGATTAGTTCATAACTTGTGACTTTATGAAGTGTTATTATTGACATATATATTCAGCTCTTCGTTGACTTTGATCCGATGTCAAGTGATTGTAAAACTTCAGAATTTCTGCAAGTGTGTGTATTCGACAAAAAATCGTCAATAAAAAGATGGGTCGGACCTCACCAGAGCAAATGAAACTCCTCTATGTTCTATATGATACTATAGAACTATTAATATCATGCAATGGATTTAATATGTGACAAATGAAGAATGATTGAGGCAATGCACTGAGTACTAGCTAATCTTGATTTCTCCGAATTATGACTCTACTATGCTTCTGTAAGTAAGAACAAGGACATATGTTTGTGGCATGAGTTTGTTGTTGAATCTCAATGCATGGACATTAAATGCTTTGTTACATTTTATAAATTAGAGAACAAAGAGGTTAGATTGTATTCTGGTAAATAATATAATTGTATTGACAAGTTTTAAGGCTAATGACATATATACACACTTGCATTGCTTTCATGTATACGTTGAATCTAGTGGACACTAGTATGTTACTTATGATTGAATTTCGACCCAAAGGTCCAGAGTAGAACCTTACATGTTAAGACATAATATTTGAGAACTGTTGGACTATGAATTATGCCTGCTTGCCATTGTGCTCATTCGCACATGCTTGTGAATGTCGCTCCCCACAAGCCGGCACTCCGGAGTTGGCCTACGCAACAGATTGCTCGCCCGTGCGGGATTGGGTGCCGAAATGGATTTCCGTGGGAAGTGTTTACTACCACTGGGCCATTAGGCGCAGCGCAAGCTGGACTACCTTGTGTAGGTCCTTATGAATTAAACTAAAGTTCTAAAAGATAGTAATCTATGATTACCTCATTTAATGTATAGTTACACATTTCCAGAACATGTCCATGTGCGTAGTAATTACCTTATTTGCTTTTACTTAATTGATACATCTGATAGTATGATACATGTTCATTATTAATTATTGTTGATTTATCTATCATGCAATAAATGTTGTTTACATTTCTAATAGTACATTATGAGCCTAGTGGTGTAATTCGCCGAGGCTGGCGGCTTACCCACTGGGAACTATTATTTAATAGTTCTCACGCCCTTTTTATTGTTGTTTTTACAGAGCCACCTACAGGAGAGACTAAGGATCGCGGCAAGGGGGTCGCGTCTAGCTAGACATATCTTGATGTTTGCTAGTTGATCACCTTGCTACTCATGCCACGACCGAGGGTGATGTACCCGTGCATAGAGAGACTACCATTGTACATGTATTTTGAGTAAACCTGTGATGTATATGAGTAGTTTGAATCGGGGATTTTAGTTTTGATATTGCTCTTTGATATTGAGATTTTGGGTTGTATACTCCTTGTTCCTCTGATGATGGTTTTATTGACTTATACTTTGCTCTGATATCAGGTTAGGAATCTTTTATGTTTTCTTTCTATCGAAATGTTTTCTTTGTAGATGCCTTATATACTGCAGGTGTATAGCGGGTTTGTACACGTACCAGATATGCTTCTGCTAGTACCCGAGCGTGACACACACCGTGTACCCTATGCAATACATTCAGGAGGCACCAAGATGTATAAGGACTTAAAGATGCTATATTGGTGGCCCAGGATAAAATAGGACGTTGGTGAGTTTGTTGCTAGATGTATAACTTGCCAACAGGTGAAAGCTGAACATCGAGTCCCCGCGGGGAAATTGCAGAGCATACCGATCCCAGTATGGAAGTGGGAGAAGATCACCATGGACTTCGTGATGGGATTGCCTCACTCACAGGCCGGACATGATGCTATTTGGGTGATCGTGGATAGGCTGACGAAATCAGCTCATTTCATACGTATTCACACTACTTGAACTGGTGAGAGACTCGCACAGGTATATCTTGATGAGATTGTGCGATTGCACGGGGTACCTACTTCTACAATTTCGGACCGAGATCCCCGTTTTGTATCTCATTTTTGGAGGAGCTTACAGGATGCCTTGGGCACACGCTTGGATTTCAGTACGGCTTTCCACCCTCAGAGTGACGGGCAGTCAGAGCGCACTATACAGACTCTTGAGGATATGCTTCGAGCCTATGTGATCGACTTCCAGGGACGATGGTCACAGCATCTACCGATAGCAGAGTTTGCTTATAATAATAGTTATAAAGCAAGCATCAAGATTGCACCTTTCGAGGCACTTTATGGACGAAAGTGTAAATCGCCACTTCATTGGAGTGAAGTTTGCGAGAGATTGGCTTTAGGCCCCGATGTGCTCTAGAAAGTAGAGGACAAGGTTCGTATTGCTGAGAGCGACTGTTGACAGCCTAGAGTAGGCAAAAGAGTTATGCTGACAAGCGTCGACGAGACTTGGAATTTCAGATTGTAGATCATGTCTTTTTGAAAGTCTCGCCGACCAAGGAAATTAGAAAATTTGGTATCCAGGGTAAGTTGAGCCCCCGATACATTGGACCGTATAAGGTTTTGGAGCGCGTAGGTCCGGTAGCGTATCGACTTGCTCTACCACCCAACCTATCGAGTGTACACAATGTATTTCATGTATCGGTCCTTCGAAAGTACATCCATGATCCGGCTTATGTGTTGGATGCTATACCCTTGGAGCTGAGGGATGATTTGAGCTTTGAAGAGCAACCTTTGAGGATTTCGGCTTGCGAGGTGAAGAGGCTGCGGAACCATGAGATTCCCTATGTGATTGGAGCAACCACGATGAACGCGAGGCCACTTGGGAGTTGGAGAGCGTACTGCAGGAGCGCTATCCCCATCTTTTTCAGATGGAAGCTTGAGGTACCTTGCTTTTTGAGTTTCGCGAACGAAACTCCTTTTTAGGATGGGTGAATGTAACGCACTGGACCTTTGCAAATTGCGAGGTTCGAGTGTTTGATCAGTGTTCTGAGTTTTTTCAGATTTTCTGGCGGGTCGTTGACAGTGTTCCGACCTATGGCTCGTATCCCGAGAATTGAGGTATTTAAAGCAGCACTAAGGTCACCAAAGAAGAGGACTTAGGCTGCTCTTGGGTTGCCTTCTGTGGGATTGTGTACTGGTACACCTTAATGGTTGTACCGGTACAGAAAGTGTATCGGTGACAACTCGATGGTTGTACCGGTACACATGTGTTTATTAGCCAACCCGAGGCTCGGGTTTGCGCATTCATAGGATTTGTACCGGTACACTTTTTTGTTTACCGGTACACTTTGGCAGACTGCAAAATAACAGCTTTGAGGAGTGTTTTTGCTATTATAGCAACTCTATATTAGTCCCCACGCCCTTTAGAGGTTTTCCTGTGCTGAGAACAGAGGAGAATCAGGTAGAGGACCCCTCCACTTCCTCTTTTTGATTTTCTTTCCTTTTCTTGGATTTTTAGAGGAATAATCACCTCTTTTTGCTTCTTTTGGTATTTTGGTGACCTACTCACCATTGGAGAAGCTTTGGAGGGAAGTTTGGAGCTTGCTTGAGGATTGATCTTCAACCCTAGCTGGTTTTGACCCTTGTTTGGGGCTTCTAAAGAGGTTAGTTACATACTTCTCCTCTCTAGATCTTGATTTGGTGGATTTCATGTGTGGAAACCCTAGAATTGGAAACTTAGGGTTTATTTGGGCATTTTGGATTTAGGACTTTTGGAGCTTGATCTCTTGGATTAGAACCTTTCTTTAGGTTGGTTTGAAAAGGTTCTAGCTTCCGTTTGGAGTCCGAAAGAGATTATCACCATTTAGGTGAGTTTTTGCCCTTTGCTAGAAATGGTTAATGTTTGAGCTTAGGGCTTTTCGTAACGTATGTGTATCTCTTCTTTTGTAATCTTTAGGGTGCTAGGAGAATTGTCGGCAACTCCATTCGGCGAAACGAAGGAGTTTTAGCGAAGCTTCGGTGGATTTGACCTCACCAAGAATGAGAAAATATCATTTTTGTTGATTTGAGTATCGTAAAATGAAAAATCATGCATTTTCATGTTAGATGCATTATTTATGAATTTTAGAATACTCAAAATGCTTATGTTGTATACAATGCATTTTTGGACCTCTATGTAATATAGAGCTTGCATATGAGACTTGTGCATGAGATTAGCATTCGTATTCGGGACTTGGAATCATGTTTCATATTGTGAAAATGATAATGTAATACACCATTGGACATAGGAGAATACATTAGGCCATAAAGTGGCGTTGGACTTGAATAACTTGTGAATTAGAGAGCTAATGTCATAAAACGACATTGAGCTTGGGTTATATATGAACCTAGTAAATAATGCCATAAAGAGGCATGGGAATTGGAACATGTTTGGTTATAGTAAGGTTCTAGTGTCATAAAGAGGCACTAGACTTAGTGAATGTTGCAACTTCACATTGAGATATAGAACTAGACCTATGGATTACTAGTGACTATTACCATGTTAGAGACATGACGATTGGGTACTTGAGACGATGACCATGCTTGTTTGCTATTTGTGCTTATTCGCACATGCTTGTGAGGGTCGCTCCCTACAAGCCGACACTTCGGAGTTGGCCTACGCGACTTATGATCACTCATGCGATATCGAG
Source organism: Ananas comosus (assembly GCF_001540865.1). Classification (NCBI taxonomy): domain Eukaryota; kingdom Viridiplantae; phylum Streptophyta; class Magnoliopsida; order Poales; family Bromeliaceae; genus Ananas; species Ananas comosus. The sequence continues at coordinate 7,905,765 of NC_033627.1, forward strand.
AAACCTACGGGGTCAGAAAGGATAGACTCATTTCTAGAGTGGGAATGTTGGAGCTACCACCGGCACTTAGGTGGCACAAGCTGGACTACACTTGTGTAGGTCCCCAAACAAAATTGAACAACGACATCAATCCATAATGATAATCACTACTAGATAGAGTGTAGTAGTTGGATTACCTTGACATGCTTAATGCATACCTGTGGACATTTGAGACATGTAGTATACTTAGTAATATCGCTTATTGCATTATAGTATACTTGCTTGCCATGTGGGATCATACTAGATATGTTTTGGACATGCTTTACCATGATAGAATGAATGTACCATATATTTTCATCATATTGCTTATGGCATAGTAGTTTAGCATTTATACATGCTTTCATATTTGCAGTTTATTTCGTTATTTTTCGTATCTATCTTATTCTTTTGGGCCTAGTGGTGCATTATGCTGAGGTTAGTAATTGCCCACTGGGAACTATAAATTATAGTTCTCACGCCCCCTATTTCTTGTTCCTTTCAGAGCCTTCCACACCGGGTGAGGCTAGGGACCACGGAAAGGGTATCGCCTCGAGCTAGCTCTTTGGCGAGGGATTTATCGATAGGTGGTCTACCTCTCATTGATTTTATTTTGGAGAGGTTGAGAGTGGTACTATGTAAAGAGACCACCCTTTTTGTATTTTGAAACAGTTGATGTATCTACTTTATATTTTTAATTAATGGATCAGTTTTCTTTTCCTCTACTTGTTGTNCGGAAAGGGTATCGCCTCGAGCTAGCTCTTTGGCGAGGGATTTATCGATAGGTGGTCTACCTCTCATTGATTTTATTTTGGAGAGGTTGAGAGTGGTACTATGTAAAGAGACCACCCTTTTTGTATTTTGAAACAGTTGATGTATCTACTTTATATTTTTAATTAATGGATCAGTTTTCTTTTCCTCTACTTGTTGTTAGAATTTAGCTGCTAGTTGCTCTGATATCTTTACTTGTCTTACTTTTCCTTACTTTCATATCTCTATTGTTGTAGACGCCTTATATGTGCAGGCATATGGCAGGTCTCGGCACGCATCGGGCAGGCCTACGCCGAGTCCCGGGGCGTGACACCACCCACCTTGTATGGTTGTAAAGGTGCTACGGTTCAAATCTGAAAATTTTTGGGCTCCTATTCTCTCGCCTGCGGCAAAACGAAGCCGAATTAGGCTTTTTGCTCATAACTTTGCGTAGGCTCGTCAGATCGGCGAACCGAGTCTATAAACGAGTTAGAAATACCCCCAAATTGGTTTCTATAAGGTCAATTTGTCTTTAAACCAACCTAGGGCAGAAGCCCTAATTTTGGTGCTCTAACAATGCCATATAACCATATACCTTGGTTTGATCTCGGAGCTAAGCAAAATCAAGCTTAGAACCATCTAAGAATCCCTCTAAAATAATTTCTAGGTCATTCAAACCATCCCTAGGGCATATAAACCGAACCTTAGAAGTCCACTATGAAAGCATATGAAGAAAACATGGTTTTCATGTGTTTCATGGCCTCTACTTGGTTTCTACACTTGTAAGAAGATCAAAACCAAAGATCTAGAGCATAAAACCAAGCCCTAACCTCAATCATACAAGAAACCTCACCTTAACCCACTAGCTCTCCAAGATCCACCTTGTAGGAAAGCTCCCAAGCCTTCAAAACCCCAAAAATTTCCTCCAATCTTCCTCTTGATCTCCTCCTTCAAGCTTGGGGGAGAGCTCCTAGAGAGAGAGAGGGAGAGAGAATGAGAGAGGAGAGGGTGTTTTGCTGTGAAAGGGAGAGCGAGGGAGTGTGGGGTCTTATATAGGTTGCCAAAATTGCAAAAAGACCCTCCCTCAATTCATATTTGCAGCAGACCAAAGTCTGCTGCAATGGGCACTTGGTACCGGTACAAGGTGATTTTGTCATCGGTTACACGATCGCGTAATAGCCAAACCCGAGAGCAACCTTCTCGCGTAACAGACTTGGTACCGGTACAAGCTATTTTGTCACCAGTTTAACAGCCAGAATTTCTCAAACCCGAGAGCAGTTGCTCTCGGTCCGCTGCCTGGTACCGGTACAAGCTCAATGCATTACCGGTGACAAAAGTTCCAGACTTGAGTTTTGCACCGTTTTAACTCCAATTCGTGTCGAGCAATGCTAAAACTTTTCTAACTCTTTTGGAACTCAACTTTAACCCTTCCAACATTGTTGAAATGTTAAATTGACTTTGTCCAACTATTTCTCTCGGACACTTTAGTCAATTTGACTAAAGTACGATATACTCTACCGAAGTTTCGGTATATTACAATATGCATGTTGGCATATTTTGGATTATGCTAAATGATATATATATATATATGCATTGTAGGATTGTAGTTGTAGCATTTCCATTCCTTATGCTTTTCTAGTTGATAACATATTGTGAGATGGACACACGATATAGTGGATATGTAAGGAATTGAGTCTTGACATCGAAAGTCCTATAGTGCCGGATCCAGAGATGAACTTGATGCAAGTGTAGCGACATAATGAGTGGCATGTAAATCAATGTGGTTGAGACACTTACTGTTAAGGATTTTTCTAGGTTGGCGGTTTTCGTGAAGTTCGAATGGAGTCTTGAAGAGTTAGAAGACGAAGTTTGAAGAGAGAATTGGAGTTTGAAGTTCAAAGACTCGTTCGCAAAGCTCAGGACCTCAGGTATGATGATAAATGGTTTGTGGTGAAGTTTTATTGTCAAAATGTGTTTAGAAGACTTAGATTGCATTTCTGTTGATCAAACTGGACTATTCTGAAATTCTCAGGGTTCAGGGATCGGTTCTTGATCAAAAGGACCGGACCTCGTAGGTCCTCTCTGCGTAGAAGCTACGAGGGACCGGTCTCTGTCCTTGAGGACCGGTTCCCGTAGGGTGGTTAATATGGTACGAAGAGAGGGACCGGTCTCGGAACTGAGGACCGGTTCCCGTAAGCTGGTTTTTCAATTGCGCATTGAGGGACCGGACCCTGAATTGAGGGCCGGTCCCCGTATGCAAGATTTTCAGTTACGCAGAGAAAGACCGGTCCCCGAAATGAAGGACCGGTTCCCGTGACTTGTGTTTTCAGCTACGAAATGACAAACCGGTCTTCATCTTGAAGGACCGGTTCCCGTGGCTTATGTTCTTTGTCACAAAACGAAGAACCGGTCTCTGACTTGGAGGACCGGTCTCCTCGGGAGGACCGGACCCTGAGGATGTCGTCAGTTTATAAAATTGTGTTTTTGAAATCCTAGTCTATCTAGAAGTCTTCTAAACCTATAAATATGATATGAGGAACCTCATATAATGTGAGCTTAGAGAGAAAACCTTTTAGAAACCCTAACGGCTTGATTCGAAGCTTTTGATCTATGTTTTACAAATCAAGTTCTTTTCTTTGATCACCGATTCGATTCTTTAGTGTTTGATTTCAATGGTTCTTTAAGGATCAAATCGGTGATGTTCTAATTACGGTTTCTCCTTATATCATATGTGCTTTCTAAGTTTTTAAATCACCACAAAGTATTAAAATTCTTCGAGCTCCGGATGGAGCGTTGACGCGTGGACTTTGCATGAAAGCCGTGGATTCGGTGGGCGCTTCGTGGATTCGAGGTGTGTTTGCTGCAAGGGCTTGCAGCGTGATCGGTAGAAGGAGTTCGATCGATCGAGGACCGGCGAAGACAATTTACAATGAGGATTCGGTAAATTGAGTCATGTATTTTTGGTAAATCACTTGTACTCAATTCTTCATAGTGGATTGTTTCGTGTGATCGGTCCCGTGGGTTTTTCTCTCCGAATTGGAGTTTTCCCACGTTAAATCTCGATGTTTGGTTTTATTTTTCGCTACTAGTTTTATTTTGCATCGAGAGATTTGTTTTTGCCGTTTACACCTATTTACCCCTCTCTAGGTGTTATTTACCTTTTAGATCCTTGGGGTCCATATCTTACAAGTGTTATCAAAGCGGGTATAGGTTGTAAACTATGGCCGAGGGAGGTAACATTAATTGACCCCCTCTCTTTGATGACACTATTTATGCTTATTGGAAAGTTCGAGTGAGAGCGTTTCTTATTGCCATTGATCTATCTAGAGTGGAAGTCAAACCATGCTCTACTAGTCCTAACCCATATCCTTAGGGTCTAGTCAGCCTTTTGTTCTAGCACATATACCTAGAGTGAAAGTCAAACCATGCTCGACTAGTCCTAACCCATGTACTTAGGGTCTAGTCAGCCTTTTACTCTAGCATATCTACCAAAAGTGAAATCCATACCCGATCGAGCTCTAATACATATACTTGGAGCTCATACGAATCAAATCCGACGAACCCTAACGCAATACCTTAGGGCTTAGTCAGATCTTCACTCTAGCACATATAACTAGAGTGAAAACATATTAAACTCGGTTAATTCTGATACATACACTCAGAAATTAGCCACTCTCTACTTTCGGGTAATATCAAATCCGATCTACCTCAATACATATACTTGAGATTTGGTCACATCTCCACCTTAGAATATACAACCAAGGTGAACCCAACCGCCATGTCATTAAACTGAGCACCAAACTTAAACCGACCGCCATGTCATTAAACTGAGCATCAAAACTTCAATCGACCACCAAGTCGCTAAATTGAGTATCTAGTCTTGTAAAATTTATGTACAGTGGGGGTGTGCCCCTGCTTAAGCCATATACACGGCAAATCGTATTAATAAAATTTTATTTGACTGTGTCTCTTTTATTATCAGTATTTATATTTGGTCTCTTAATTGAGGGTTCCTTAACACCGAAAGTGTCGGGTAATTAACAGTAGATTCTTGAGTCTGTTGAAAGCCATGAACCTATAATCCTGATTTCAAAATAAAATATAAACAAATTTAATCTCTACCATGAATAACCACTCGCCTTAAAAACAACCTACGGTGGTGTAACACACCGGGCCTTTGCAAATTGCGAGGTTCGAGTGTTTGATCAGTGTTCTGAGTTTTTCCAGATATTCTGGAGGGTCGTTGACAGTGTTCCGATCTATAGCTCGTATCCCGAGAATTATAGTATTTAAAGTAGCGCTAAAATCGCCAAAATGATGGACTTAGGTTGCTCTCGGATTACATTTTGCTGGGCTGTATACCGGTACACCTTGATGGTTGTACCGGTACAGAAAGTGTACCGGTGACAACTCGATGGTTATATCGGTACAGATGGATTTTTCTGTGAATCCGAGCCTCGGGTTCGCGCGCACAGGGTTTTGTACCGATACACTTTTTCGTGTACCGATACACATTGCAGACTGCAGTCTACTCAGACTAGAAGGGTGTTTTTGCAATTACGGCCTATCTATTTGTACCCCACACCTCCTCTCTTGTTCTCTGAGCTTGGACCAGCAGGGAACAAGGTGAGAGAACCCTTCCACTCCCCCTCTTTGATTTTTCCTTCTCCTTTTCTTGGATTTTTAGAGGATTGATCTCCTCTTTTGTTTCTTTTGGCTTTGGGTGATCTTTTCACCATTGGATAAGCATTGGAGAAGGGATTGGAGCTTGCTTGAGGGAAGGACCTCAACTTCGGTGGATCTTGAGCCTTATTTGGAGCTTCTAGAGAGGTTGGATACTTACTCCTTCTCTTTTGATCATGATTTTCATGTTTTTTTAAGTAGAAATCCTAGATTGAGCATATTAGGGTTAGTAATGGAGAATTTTGATTAGAGGCTTTTGAAACCTAATTGATGAACCTAATTGATGGGTTTAGAACCTTTGCTTAGGTTGGTTTTGAAGGACTCTAACTCCCATTTGGAGATCGAGAGAGGTTTCTTCGCATTCGGTGAGTTTTCTTCACCTTTGCTTGAGTTGCTTAATGTTTGAGCAATTGATTGTTAGTAACGTTCGTGTATCCCTCCTTTTGTTACCTTTAGGGTATTAGGAGAGTAGTGGACACCTTCGTCTGTGCAAATGAAGGGTTCTGAGAGGTCACGGTAGGTTTGGCTTCATTGGAACAGGAGAAATCTTCTCCTAAGTGGTTAAAAGTTGTTGTTTTATCGAGAGGCGTGCATATTCATGCTAGATAGGATTTTTATGAATTTTAGAATACTTAGAATGCATGCGTTATGTTTTATGAAAAATTGACTCTATGTAGTAAAGGGCTAATTATATTACTCATGCATATGATTAGTATTCTATTTTGTAAGTTGGAACATGTCTCATGTGTTGGAAATGGTTAGAATTAAGTGCTCTGGGACACCAAACTTATGTTTGAACACATTGGACAAAAGTGCCATAAAGAGGCACCCGAACTAGTAAACAGTTGAACTGCAACATAGTGACATATTGATAGGCCATTGTGACATCGACTATATTCCATATTTTAGACATAATGACATAGTGATAGGCCATTGAGATACTTGCTACATTCCATGTTTTAGACATGATGACTTGAGACTTGAGTTTTACGCTTGCTTGCCATTGTGCTCATTCGCACATGCTTGTGAGGGTCGCTCCCCACAAACTAGGCACTCCGGAGATAGCCATCGCGACACATGCTCGTCCGTGCGGGATTGGGCACTGAAATGGGATGCCGTGGGGGAGGCTCATCCCTAAAGTGGGGATGTTGACTACCACGGGGCCATTAGGCATAGTGCAGGCCGGACTACCTACGGGTAGGTCCTACAGAATTGGGATTCTAGGGACATAACATGCCAATGCCAAGTGGACATTAACTAGAATAGTAAGCAATGACATCTTACTGACTGCTTTGTGGATATCATGTTGATTGTATATTCAGGCTTATACATGTTAGAATAGCATCATACTTATACAAATTCATACTAAGTAGAGATATCATGGTTTAGTAAGTATTCATGTGTAAATACTTGTCATTCATATGGCTTATTTATTCGCAATTACCTGCTTAGTTTTCGAGTCTAGTGGCGCATTACACTGAAGTCAGTAATTGCCCACTAGAAACTATTATTTAATAGTTCTCACGCCCTCTGTTTTATGATATTTTTTCAGAGTCTTCAGCACCGGTGGAGGCACGGGATCGTGGCAAAGGGGTCGTGTAGCTAGATAGTGAGGACTTACTTTCTGCTTTGGTGGTTTTCTCTCTTCTGTTTTTGTAGAGAGTGTAATATACCGAAAATTCGGAAAGTAAATATCGAACTTTAGTCAAATTGACCAAAGTGCGAGGACGGTACACTTCGGAAAGTCCGAAGGTGTTAAAACGATCAAAAGTGTGTAGTGGAAGATTTTTGAGAGCTAAAGAATCAAATTCTGCAAAATTGCAGATTTTCAGCTCTCGGGGACCGGTCCCTGGTGGGAGAGACCGGTTTCCGAACGTGTATGAAATGAGACAGCCGAAAAATCGGCTAAGTCCTGAGAAAGTAGCTCTTGGGAACCGGTCCCTGTCCGAGAGACCGGTCCCCAAGAGACTGGTCCCCCTAAGAGAGACCGGTTGCCCTGTGCGCAGCAGTTCTGGCTACGCGGGGAGACCCTTCGGGAACCGGTCCCTGAAGGAGAGACCGGTCCCCGGCTGCGCGAACTGCCCAGTTCGGGCAGTGTATTAAAGTAAAAGTTGAGGGGTTTATTTGCATTTTGGCAACCCAATAGCTATGTTATGGGGCCTAATGAGATTTTCTCTCATTTCCTCACCCTCTCACACTCTCTTCTCTCCCTCTATCTCTCTAGAAGACAAAGGGGAAGAAGAAGAAAGAAAGAAGGGAAGAGAAAGAAGGAAAAGAAGGTGAAGGAGAAGATCAAGGAGCAAAGGAGCTTCATCTTCTTCCTCTCTAGTGCAAGAAAAGGAAGCTTACAAGGTAAGCTTTGAACCCTAATGTAGTAAAACCCTAGAAATGGGTTTGAATGAACCTAGAAATGGATTCTAATGGAATATCTAGTAGTTTGAAGCTTTCTTTTTGCTTCTTTAAAGATCAAAACCATGATTGAGCCCAAGGTGAGCTTCAACCCACCTCTAATGGTGAAATCTAATCTAGGGTTTTGGAAAGCCTAAGAATGGTTCTAATGAACAATTTAGAGTATAATGAAGCTACTTTTGCTTCCCAAAGAGATCAAACCCTAGGTTTTGATATACATTGGAGCTAGGGCACCCAAATTGGGGCTTTTGCTCATGGGGATTTCTAAGTGCAATTGACCCTCTAGAAACCTAATTGGGGGTATTTCCGACGCGTTGGTGCGCTCGGATTTATGTTACGAAAAGCCAATGTAAAGTTACAGCCAAATAAACCTAATTTGGCTTCGTTATGCCGCAGGTAAAGAACGAAGGGTCTAAAAATCCTAAGAAAATCATCGGAGCACCTTTGAAAGCCTACGAGGTGGGTGGTGCTTCTCAAACTCATTGAACTTCTCTCTATGCCTAATGTGTCATTCATTTGAGCATATATGTTACATATTTGTTGCATGCATTTTAGGGTAAAGTAATGATGAAAATGTAATGATGCATGATTGTGAGTACAACTTGCATAATATGATGATTAAGAACTTGTGATGTCGAAAACCCTATGTGTATGCATGAGAGAAAGTGAGCACCCAAAGTGAGCAAAAGAACAGAGTGACACTACGACATAGATCGAGTGGCATTTGATAAAGTGATGTAAAGAACACTAGAGCTAGTGTAAAGTCATGATTGAACTTATAAATCCTTTGAGTTAAGGATATGATCATGCTTGCTATGAGTTCCGTGCTCGAGGGCGGTCGCTCCCCCTCGGGCGATACGCTCCGGAGTTATGCATCACGGGTTGGAGTAAACCCGAAGGACGGTCCTAGCGGGTGAGTTCCTGCGATGATGGACTTAATGTGAAGCAAGTTAATGTGGCGAAACCCCGGGGTTAGCCTTGAGATTAAAGAATAAAGAATAAAGAACAAAGAGCAAAGAATAAAGAACAAAGAGCAAAGAACAAAGAACAAAGAGTAATGTGAAAAGAACAAAGAACTTGCATAATCTGCATATGTTTAATGTTGAGCATATTCCTTGCTTTTGTTCAGGCAATATTAGTATCATGTTGTAGATTGGTTACTATATTTCAGCTTATCCTTTCTATTATGCCTGAGTTAGTTCTAGTGGGAAAGTCGGTAATGTTGAGACCGAACCCACTGGGAACTTTATTGTAGTTCTCACCCCACTATTCCCACAGAGCCGGGACCGAGCGAGCCGGCGAGCGACCGAGATAAAGGTATCGCGCCTTAGACAGAGGCCACCAAAGTTGGGTTTCATTTTGTAGCAAAGTACCCTATGATCATCTTTTGTATATGATGGTAAATGATATAAAGAAAAGATTGTAATGTGTATTTTGAGGTAAATGTGATGTAAGAAAGAAATGATGAGATGACATGTAAGGAATCCGAAAATGAACAAGACAAATGCAATGTATATGATCTAAATTGAATCATAGTACTTATATATGTTTAGTTTTCCTTTCTTTCACTAATGGCTATTGCTTACCCTCGTGTAAGCCGTTTGTGTATGTTTCCGCTAGTGCTTTTCTCTATTGATGAAAATGTACATGTGATGAGCCTTGGACGGATAGGGGAGACTCTGTCCGTTCGGTGTCTGTTTGACGTGCTCGGGTCGGGCCAAATTGGTTTCGGTCCCGGGGCGTGACAGAGAGAGTGAGAGTTTTATCCATGTATAGAGACCACCTATGATGTACTTTTGGCTCTTGTATTCAGATTTTCAGATGTACTACTTATGGTTTATATTTAGTGGATTTTAGCCTTTTGCTTATTCCTCTATTGTAGAATCTAGTTGTACTTTGCTCTGATATTCCTAGATGTTCTTCTTCTATTGCTTTATTTATCGCTTCATATTAGACACCTTATATGTTTTAGACGTATGGCGGGTCTAGACACGCTCCGGGCGGGCTTCCGCTTGGTCTCGTGACAGGTGGGGCCGGTTCGTTCGCGGCAGACAAACAAATGACATTATGACATCAATAGTAGAGTGTCATCAATGAGTTTTGAATGCTAGTATACAAGTGTGGCATTAATGAGAACAATAAATGCATGAGGTTAAGTATAAAGAACAAGTAGTGTATGTGACACTAATGAGAGTTAAAGAATGAAAAAAATGAGACATTTGACATTATGGCTGTAATACACTGAACTTTAGCAAATTGTGAAGTTCGAGTGTGTGGAATGATATGTGGATCTATCCTACACCTTCTAAAAGGCTTAGACAAGTTTTTGGCCAAGTTAGAGGTTGATTGGAAGGTTAAAAATAAGAAAGTGCATTAATCTGGCAAATATTCAGCCTTTTCTGCATTGTGTACCGGTACAACCATCATCGTGTACCAGTACACAATGGCAGAAACGTGGCAGCAAGGCTAATTTGGTAATTTCACATCTTATCTCATCTACTTGACCCCAGCACGACTCCTGGAGTGTTTTGGAAGGTGTTAGAGCTCAGAGGAAGAGTTTTGCACTTGTCTTACTCTCTCTCTCTAGGATTTTTCTCTCTCTACATAGAAATCGAAGATTAAGCTCGATTTCCTCGCCTGGCTTGTTTTTCGCTGGTTGCGAGTGTCGCAGAGCTATCGTGGACGAGTGAGAGAGTATTTTGGAAGATTTTTCGCAGCTCTGACCCAGTAGGTTATTGGTTGGAGGCTTGTTAAGGTAATTGACTCAACTATTCTCTAATCGATGTTCTAATAATCGAATCGAGGGTTGATTTTGAGTTTTTGCTCCCAGCTGAGTTAGACAGAGGTTCCAGCAGCTAGAGATGAGTTATTTTCTTGTGCTTTATCCACTTTAGACCAGGGATAAGCTGCTTCGAAGCTTGATAATGGTAATTAGTCATTTATGGTTCTATTTCAGAACTAAACGCGGTTAAATCGGGCGAATTAATGCAGTTTGAAATAGTTTCTTTGCAGCAGGTTTTCGATTCATTTTGAGCTAAATCAGTGACCTTGGGGGTTAGTTTAAAAGGTGTTTCAACTAGGGGTAAGTAGAAATTTCAGTTAGAAAACTGATTTCGCAAGATTTCGGCTATATTGACTAGTTTACGAGCTTTTTGATGCCGTTTTGGTATTGTTCGCAGTGAGAGTGCAACCAACCTTTGGATCATCTTCGGTTGGCATTGGAGAGCCTTTAGAGGTTGAACTTGAGGTGCTAAAGTGAACCAAAATAGGGATTTAAGTTACTATTTTGTACTAAGTGAGTTTTGTGCCAAATTTGGACAATTCGGTTGTAGTTTTGATGTGATTTTTAATACTTGATTTTCAGCAGGTTCATGAACCAGTGAGCTGAATTGTGGGATTCTTTTGGGCTGTATTGAGCTTAGTGATAGGTGGGTTTGACCTAACCAAAGCAAGTGAAGCTCCCCTATGTTCTATATGTTATTATAGAATTGATACATAATGTTTGAGTTGTGATTATGTTCTTGATAAGGACTTAGAACATCAATGCCAAAACATTTGCTGTATTTGAGATGAATCCTCTATGAAGTAGAGAGAACTCATGCATAAATTATTTATGTTCATATTTGGTTTAGTTGAATAACTAATGGACAAATCTATTATGCTCCTATAAAGTAGAGAACAATGATATTCTCTTGATTCTATTGACGATAAAGTAGAGAACAATGACATACTTTGTGACTATATTGATAGTACCCTGATAGTGGAAAGTTTCTAATGCCATGTGTAAATTAGCATTACTTTCATGTACTTACTAATCTAGTGGATACTAGCAAGTTTTATTGCTTAGTATAATGAGAATTCTGATCAATAGATCGAGAGTGAGAACATAGTGTACTATGACATGATGATTGAGACATATTGGGCTATGGATTTTGCTTGCTTGCCATCGTGCTCATTCGCACACGCTTGTGAGGGTCGCTCCCTACAAGCCGGTACTCCGGAGTTGGCCTACGCGACAAATGCTCGCCTGTGCGGGATTGGGTGCCGAAGTGGATTGCCGTGGGGAGTGTATACTACCACGGAGCCATTAGGCGCGGCGCAAGCTGGACTACCTTGTGTAGGTCCTTATGAATACAATTAAAGTTCGAAATGACAGTAATGAATGATTATCAGTTATAGTGTACAGTATTCACTTACACGTTCATGTTATGTTCATGCTTACAATAGTTGCTATGCTTTTATTATTCAGTCGATTCATTACTGCAGAAAGTAGGATTACATGTTGATTACCTGTTAACAGTATAGATATATCATGCAATTACTGCTTTTACTTTCATTCAGTACATCATGAGCCTAGTGGTGTAATTCGCCGAGGCTAGCGGCTTACCCACTGGGAACTATTGGATAATAGTTCTCACGCCCTTTTTATTGTTGTTTTTATAGAGCCACTTACAGGAAAGGCTAGGAATCGCGGCAAGGGAGTCGCGTCTAGCTAGATCTAGCATTGGAGCTTGACTATATGATCACCTTGCTACTCGGGCTACGGCCGAGGGTGATGTCCCCGTGTATAGAGAGACCACCACTGTACCTATATTTTGTGTTCCTTGTGATGTATATGTGGTCGGGAACCAGAGATTATAGTTTTGATACTTCTCTGCGATGTTGAGATTTTGGGTTGTGTACTCTTTGTTCTTTGTTCATGGTCTTATTGACTTATACTTTGCTCTAATATCAGGATAGGATTTTTCTTTATTTTCTTCCTATCGACTTCCTTCTTTGTAGACGCCTTATATACTGCAGGTGTATGGCGGGACTGTGCACGTACCGGACATGCTTCCGCTGGTAATCGGGCGTGACAATGGCATATGTGATTATGACATCCTCATAGTTGAGGCGTCCTTATAGTTAGGGAATGGATTGAGCATTGCATCCTTAGAGTTAAGAATTAGATTGAACTTGGCATCCTTATAGTTAAGGATTGGATTATACTCGCCTATAAGTCTTGGCTCGAGGGTTGCAGCTTTACCTCGAGCGATGATGTCATACCCTGAATTCCCCAAATCCGAGAGTTGCGCTTCGTCGAGAATCGACTAATGGTTGATTGGATAAGCTTTGGAAAAGCTTAGGATGCACAAATCCAAGAAGTGCATTGGAATGGAGTCCGCGAGGGCAAATCATGCAAATTGCATTATTGGGCTGAAGTTGCCCTCGGGGACCGGTCTCTGGTTGGAGAGACCGGTCCCATCAGCAGAGGCTAGGGTCGCTGGTGCGACCAGTCCCTGGTCAGGGAGGGACCGGTCCCCGTAGGTGATCTCAGCGGAAATAGCCGAAAATCGGCTAAGTCCCACGAGACGAGCTCTCGGGGACCAGTCCCTGGTGGGCAGACCGGTCTCCTAGGGACCGATCTCTCAGGGAAAGACCGGTTCCCGAAAACGTGCTGTCTGGGAGAGCTCTCGGGGACCGGTCCCTGGTCGGGGAGACCGGTCCCTCCGCGCGCAGAATGCCCAGTAAGGGCTGTGTAAGAGATGAAATGTGGAGAGGCCTTAGAGGATATTGTTACAAAATGAGAGAGGGTATTAGAGAGACCTTTTTCCTCTCTCTCTCTCACTCCCTCAGCCTCTCTCTCTCCCTTTCTCTGATCGTGCAAGGGAGGGGAAGAAGAAAAGAAAGAAAAGAGAAAGAGAAGAGAAGAAGAAAAAGAGAAAGGAAAGGAGAAGAAGAAGAGGATCAAGGAGAAGACCCTCTTCCTCATCTTCATCTTCATCTTCCTCTCACCTTGGAGCTCTTGGAGAGGTAAGCTTGGTGCCCTCTCATGGTAAATCCTTAAAGATAGGGTTTTGATCTCTAGAAATGGTTAGAATGGAACCCTAGCATGCTATTAAGATGGTTTTTCCCCATTTCATAGATCGATTTGGTGGATTTGGTAGTAATAGCATCTAGGGCGCCCAAATTGAAATTTTGTGATTTGGGAGGGTTTGATCTGATTTGACCCTTCGTAAACCTAATTGGTAGGTAACGAAACACGTTGGCGAAGTCGGTTCGGCAATCCGACAAGCCGTTGCAAAGATATTGAAGAAACAGACGCTTGGAGCTTCGTTTCTGCCTGGAGGGCCGAGGCGACGTCCATAAATCGTGAAATCGGGTCCCGAGCACCGTAGCAGCAAGGCGAAGACCTTTAGTACTTGAATCGGCGAAGCGGCGCGCTCTCGGGGAGCAACTGTGAGATCGGGCCTAAACGGGTGCCGAGTGCCGCGGGAAGCCGATTGCAAGTGTCGACGAGCAATTGGAAAGCTAACTAAGGTGGGTTGTGCTTACCGAAGTGACTAGGTCGCCCTTTATGTCTAAGCAATGTAATCCCATGTTGATGCATGTGCATGTAGACAAGAACAAGTAATGCATGATGAATGATAATGCATAGAGTAAAATGCTAAGTAGCGAGCATGATGAACGTGACATGTAAGTAATGTTAGCAAAAGTAAAGAATGCATGTTAATAATAGTGCATAGATGAAGATGCTAAGTAGATGCTTATGAATAATGCTATATATATATATATATGCATGTAAACTAGATGATAACTCTAGTTTGAGTAGAGTTGATTGATATAAGGTACTCGATTGGACAACTAGGATGTCGACTAGATCGAGTGGCACCTAACCTAGTGTTAAAGAACATATGTTGAACAAGTGAACTTAGAGTCGAGCCAGTCTAGGTGTGGCATCGAACTTAGTGTTAGCAAACATAGGTCGATCTAGTAAACCTAGAAGTGGACATCTAGGTAAAGATGACGTGAACCTAGAGATTGTGCCTAGGTTATGTGATGTGAATATAGAACCTAGAGTGTTGGAACCTAGGTTGATGAGTATAGTGGTATAGCCACTAGGATGAGCTAGGTCGACAGCATAGGGTTGGTTATGGACCCTCGACCTGTGGAAAGTGGATTCCAGAATCCCCTGACTTGTGATGACCCTGGTAGAGGCTAGGGCGTTTGTGCGACGACTTCGCCGCCGAGCTTGATACCGAGGGAGGATTGGGGGCGATCACATGGAGATCACCGCCCGGGGCTTGAACCATTGTCGTGGCGTTTGTGCGATGATTTCGTCGCCGGATGGTTAAGCCATTTGAGGATTAGACCGCCAGAGCAGACTGAGTCCATGCTGGGTAAGTACGATGCGGGTGCCTCCAGGTGGCTGAGTCTGTCATGTACCGTTGTTGTGTGAGGTGCGATTCGTTCGCCGCCAGACGATGTGTCAGGTCTCGAGCTCACGCTGGGTAAGAGCAACGCGATCGCCGCCAAATGGTCAAGTCGTGCGACTTGAGCTGTGCTTAGCGTGTGCGACGACTTCGCCGCTAGGAGGCTGTGACAGAGAGAGGGCAGTAGGCTGATGATGTGACGCCCCAGCTTCCCAGGGGGTCACCCATCCTAGGACTACTCCCATCCCAGCACGCTTAACTCTCTTAACCTCTTGGGACTTGCCACCACCCAAAATGCTTAAGCCGGGTTAAGAGTTTAGCCCTCTTATATCTCATATATAGGACTATCTGAGGTCTCACAATCTCCCCTCCTTTAAGCCTTGACGTCCTCGTCAGGCTCAGACTCACAAGTACCAGGCGATGTGAGACTCGTCTGGCTAGCCCGTCATCCAGACCCTGGCTCAGCAGAGACTCATCTCACACTTCCGGCTGGTAATTGGCTCTGATACCATCTGTGACGCCCCAGCTTCCCAAGGGGTCACCCATCCTAGGACTACTCCCATCCCAGCACGCTTAACTCTCTTAACCTCTTGGGACTTGCCACCACCCAAAATGCTTAAACCGGGTTAAGAGTTTAGCCCTATTATATCTCATATATAGGACTATCTGGGGTCTCACAGATGAGCAGCCAGTGCGCGGGCTATCCGCGGATGATTGACTCGGAGCCGAGTCGGGTGGTTATCTTTGATAGGGTAGAGGAACCCTTATGAGCTAGAGATAGAGGCAAGAGCTAAGGTAATAGAGACCTTAGAAGCCAGTGGATTGAGTTGAGATCCTAAGGTAATTGACCTTAGAGTTGATGAAATGAGCTAAGAGTAGCCAAGTAAAGTGTAGAATCAATTGATCTACTAGTTGTTGCATAGAGTTGCATGATTTTCATATCGCATATCGTGAGGCATGTCATGTATTTCAATTGAATATATATATCTGTTGTATATTGTTGAACTAATATATTGCAGCGCCTCCTCGGACCTATCGGTCGAGCTTTTCCCTTAGGTGGCCGTACCCACTGGGAACCATGGAGTTGGTTCTCACCCCACGTTGTTTTGGGGTGTTTTCAGGTTGTACGTTTGCGGCGCGGCGGCGCAAGGCGAGGGTGTAGCTTCGTAGATAGCGCCCTACCCCAGAGACCGAGGTAGCAGTACCCGAGTCGGTGGTCTAGCTTGAGGGGTTTAGAGACAAAGTGCAAACTTGTAATAAATTGTAATAATGTAATTGTATTTGGAAGTTAAGCAAATGTAAAAGAGAAATATTGCATGAAGTGAATGCGTGTAATAACAGTTAGTTCTATGTATTTGATACTTCCTTATGTAATCTGGATTGATATCCGTTCCTAGTTGGAACATTAGTTGATTGTTTGGATTGCGACGCCTAGAACGTATAGGGGAGACTCTATCCGCGTATAGGGGAAACCCCGGTCCGTTCGGCGGTCTGTCGTCGGCGCCGCGATCCTGTCCAAATTGGCGGTCTGTCGCGGGCGTGACAGATGAGCTCCGGAGTAGTCATCCTTGGTTGGTGTTTTCCCAGAGGACGGTCTCGTCGGGTTGTAGGAGTCTTCCCGATATTAGGGATTTTGAGTTGGTGAGTTGCTTCGGGCAAAACCTACAAGTTAGCCAAGAGATTGAGTACTGGAAATGTGATCTTGCATGCATCATGAGCATTCTATTTGAGCATTATTGTTGATTATATCTTGTTCAGACATATTAGCTACATTTGTATAGTTTGGTTACTATTTATCTGTTTATTTTTCTATTATGCCTGATTTAGACTTAGTGGAAAAGTCGGCGAAGTCGGCGGACAAACCCACTGGAAACTTTGTTGTAGTTCTCACCCCACTATTTTTCACAGAGCCGGGACCGAGTGAGCCGGCCGACGATCGCAGTAAAAGTATCGCGCCATGGACAGTGACTGCCCGAGTCAGTTCCATATTTATTTAGTTGCATTCCCCATATATCATCTTTTGTATTTGATGATATTAGTATTATAAATGTAACAAATGATGTAAAAGTTTATATTTTGAAAAATCATGTGATGTAAAAGAAATGATGAAAAGAATGTAAATGTAAAGGTTGAATGCATGTATGTGGTTAAAAGTTAATCATTATACTTGTATGGATGTTTAATTTAGAATCTTTCACTTTTGGCTACTGCTTGTCCTCGTGGAAACCATATATGTTATGTTTCCTCTTGTGCAATCTATATACTTGATTTCTACTTGTGTTGAGCCTTGGGCAGACAGGGGAGGTGCTGTCCGTTCGGCGTGTGTTCGACGTGCCCAAACCGACCAAATAGGTCGGTCCCGGGGCGTGACAGATAGTATAGTAGCATGTAGCTATAGAGTTCATTCCAGTTTTTTTTGCTATCTCTTGCACGTATTTCTATAGACTTAGTGGGTGAACCGTTGAGGTCGGTGACGGTACCCACTGAGGACTACTCTATTTGCAGTAGTTCTCACACCTTGTTGTTGACTCCCTTTTTGCAGAGTCTTCGTTGGCAGCTGCTGCTGTTATGGATTCAGACCGAGGCAAGGGAGTCGCGAGTTAGAGCCATCCCTTCCTTGGTTGCCAGCTAGAGGAGCACCTATCCAGAGGTAGTGTTGGGTTTTGTTTGTACATACTGTGATGTTGTCGTGGTACTCGCTGGAGCGAGTTAGGTATAGACATTTTGTATGTACAGGAACCCCTCAAGATTTATTTATATGTTTATTTTTCTATTTAGCAGCTCTTTACCTTGTCGTCGTAGCTTGGTTTTGTTTACAAGTACAATTATCGCTTTGTATACAGGAAAAATTTCTGTATATACGGCGGGTCTGTTAGTGTGCCCGGAGAACTGTGGTAATCCGAGGTGTGACATGCGGCGCCGCAGGAACCTCCGCGGCGTCGACGTCGGTGAAGATACGTTGTTGTCGGAGACAACAGAGGAGGAGGGAAAGGGAGAGGACGAGAAGGGCGAGAGAGGCATCATCATCGGAGACGGTGGAGAAAGGTCGGAGAGGAAAAAAAAAGAGTCGCGGCGCGGCCTCAGCGGGCTCGGAGGTGAAGAAGGTAGGGGTGGGCGGGCAAAGGCAAGGGCGAGGGCGAGGGCGAGGGTATGAGGGTGAGAGGCTAGGTGGGTTGTTTTTGCCTCCGTTGTCTTCCTCGGCGAGAGAATAAAAAATGAATGAGAGAAAGAAAAAAGGAGAGAGAAAGAGGATAGAAAAAAGTAATAAAGGTATGAAAATTCGGACCGAATTTACAAAATAAAAAAAATGCAGCATAATTTTACAAAAGCTCAAAATTTGTGAATTTTTTATGTAAATTGGCCAAAAAATTTTACCAATTCTTTAATCGGAAGATATAAGAAATGATGTACAACACTGTTGCACGCAGTGCACATCTAGTGAATACTCGTGAACGATCCTCGACGGTCCGATTCCATTTTCACTTCCCACGTGAGTTGCGCGTGCCGAGTTCTGGAAGGCGTCCTCCTCCCTCCCATCCCGCCCCTTATCCGCTCTACGGGCTACTACGCTCTTCTTGTCCGTCTCGCTTTCCTCGCTACCCACATCCGACCCTTCCGCACAGGATTCTGGCAGCCCCAAAATGGCGTTTCAATCCTCATCGCCCGCCGCCGCTCGGTCTCGACTGTCGCCTTCTTCTTTCCTCCTCTCCCAGCGAGCAGGCACCCTTTTCTCTTTACGTTTACTCCTCGAACCTTCAATTAGTTACTTCTTCCAAGTGCTTTGTTCATCATAATCCTTGGATAAAATTATTAGGTTAGTTTGTTATGATTCTAACGATTAGCCTGTGGAACATGTTAGGCCCACATACGAAATAGAGTTGGGAGTCAAGTAGTGGAAGTGTCATTGGGATAAATTATCACTGTTCGGGCTAGGAAGATTGGAACTTATCCTTTGAATTGAGAACATATTTCTTTACTTTTTTGGGGTGAGATTGGCATCAAGAATCGACTGCAACTTAGAATTTTCTTTCGTCACCATTAGTGGAGTGTTTGACTGTGTACCGACGAAAGAAGTCGATCCCTCTTACTTTGCATGAGAGATCAAATACACTTATTTAAATAGGGGGCACTTTAGAAACCTTCTGTCTTCCATCTGCCACAATTTATATAGGCTGATTTCACTCGTACGTACCTCCTGGTTGACATTCCTAGTTTCCTACAGATTAAGCAATTAAAATCTTTATTATTGAAAACCTTAAAATGGTATGTGATTTTCTCATTTCAATTGTATGAGATTTCAATGGCGGGGTTGTGGAGAGATTTTGTAGGAAGATTTGTTGAAAAATTAAAAAAGTTTTGTAAAGTAAACTTGAGAGAAGGAAAATTTTATATTGAAAATTTGGGAGTAGAGAGAATTAATGATTGGAGAATAAATAGAATGAAGGATTTGCTTGTTGTGATGAAATTGGAGATTTGTAGGAGTACTTACAGTTGTAAAATTTTTTAGAAATTTTTTTAAAAAATTAAAAAGTTATAAATTAGAAGTTATAAATTTTAATTTTTTGGACCAAAATGTCCTCTTTGATGGTTAGAAAATTGAATGTTAGAGAGGGCATTTTGGTCATTTTGACCAAAAGAGGCCCTTTTAGTGTCTTACAGTTTTCTTTCAAATGAAAAAAAAGAAAAAAAAAAAAGAGGTCGCCAACGGCTATTGAGCCCTTGGGTCCACTCCCCAAGGGTCTGCCCTTGGGGTTGGGGATGGTCTTTTAGGCCTTGCCCAAGGGCCAGGACTAAATCCAATATAGGCCTGGCTCTAGGGAGAGCCAAGCCTATATTGGTGTCCAGGACAGGGCCATGCCTGGGTCTTGGCTTTAAACATAATGGCCCTTTGGGCCTGGATGTCCAGTCAGGCTCAAAGGGCCTCACTTTCTTGCTTGGCCGTGTCGGCCCGGCAAGCACGGCCTGTATAGGCCGTGTTGTGCCGAGCCACGAGCCTACTCCTTAGCCCGGCACGGCTCAAGTATGACTTAGGCAAGGCCAGATCTTGTCGGCGGGCTGTGTGGGGGTAGGCCCAGCACAGACCTAAGAGCTGGGTCGTCCCGCCCAAACACATGTGCTATAGTACCCGTTCCGGGCCATGGCCTGGCCTAGGGTCGTGCTGGGCCAGGCGGCCCGTGCCCGTTTTACATTCTTAGGCACAGAAGGCCTCCTAATGGTACACTCAAACAAACTTTGGCACGAGTGCATGACCTTATTCAACTTTTTTAGTTCCAAATAAGGTTTTGTAATGTTATTTTGAAAGTTTTATGATAGTAATTATAAACTTTGGCTATGTATTGATTGACCTACTGGCAAAGATAGCCTACTACATCTACTAGTTAATATAGTTGTAGGCTTCTTTACAAGTAAAATATAATTATAGTTCGTTGAAAGCAAAAACTAAAATACAATTAGAAGATCCATAATTACAATAATAATTTAAATTTATATCTTGGCAGAGCGATGACTACTTAGTCCACATAGATCGTCGAGGTGGATCATATGGCATAGAGTAATCTGTAGACACAAAATTGACATTACAATTTTGGTGTAAATATTGCTTGTACTACGAGAAGGTTATATAGTGCCAGTACATAGCGTTGTTTCATTGTATGTAATCTACATATGCTTTCAGATTGTGGGCATAATGGACAACAATTGCTTGTACCGGCACTGAGGTTGAAACCCCATTAGGATAAGTATGGTATAGAATAGAAGCACCATAATATGGGTAGACAGTATATTCACTATGTTCATATGAATCAGTGGACATGGAGTGACCATACGAATTTCCACTATATGACGTTACAAATGGATAGTGAATTAGTGATCGGGCTTCTCGTGCACCAACTGATACTCCGTGCATTGAGATTAATCATCAGTGCTGCGAATTGATGTAGCGAAAGAGTCCAACATAGAGCATGCATCTTTTCGTAAAACCCATGTTGATATGATGGATATGATAATGCGAAAGTTCTATCGAATTGTGATTGCATATCATCATCCGTCCATGGGTACCCAGTTGACAACACTTGCAAACCCTCTCTTATCTCCCTATAGTCTTGTTGTTTTCTAGATGCTTGATGTACCTGGGGATTAGAATTATGATACAACTCAAAAGGAAACTCAACTTACAAAGAAGCAAGCGTGCAGGTTAAAGGCATACAATAACTACTTTATTGTATAATAGTGCCTATTGTGTTCTTTCGCTCGTGATACAAGTGCATGCATACTCTTTTTAGACATTTATATGCAAAATTGGGACATAATAGTGTAATACGTATGGTGCTTTAAATCCATAATTGCTTGGTTTAACTATCATATATCATTATCACAATGAAAACCATGTCTTCTGAATTTCAACTTTTTGCATATATTAGAATGATACCTAGTCAGTTGACACCAAGCAATTATGCTTGATATTCTTGATTACACTCTTAATGAGGTTTACAAATTTGTCATGATTGTCAACCATTTGGTTCTTTAAAGTAAACCTACGGTACACCTAAGTAAACCTATGGTACACTTTTTCTAGTTTGTTAGTTTGAATATTTGTATTTTTCATGATATGCTTCACGCTCTATTGTCTTTTCTTCTTGTGTTAATTGTTTGTCAACCTGTTAAGTTCCTTATGTCTGGCTGATGAGATAAAAGGTTAGAGAAAAAAAAGAAAGCAAAACAAAACAATACAAAACAAAACAAAAGAACAGGAGGAATTAGACAGAATCTTGTTGAAATAAGATAGCATTATGGTGCCCGGTTAGATTCAGGGGCCCTTCTAGGTTTTCTATTTCTAAGTATATTTCGCTTTATTTTTTATCTGCAGTCATATATTGGCATGTAAATCTCTGTCCTATATAATAAAAGTTTGCTACTAAGCAGTTATAAAGTTTCGTGCAATTTAGGGCCTGTTTGTTTGCACGGAAGTTGGGTGGAAGTGGAAAGGGGGAAGTAATTTTCGGTGAAAACTGACCACTTTCGTTGTTTGGTTCACCGTAATTTTATTACGCTTGAAAATCTAGTTCACCCAAATTAATGAAATTGACTTCCCCCTCCCATGGGGCGAAGTCAATTTCGGTGAGGTGAAAAGAGGCAAGAGTGTGAATTGATGTGTTAGGATTACCCTCTTCTCTACCCTTTCCTTTCATCCAAATATATTCAATTGTGGAAGTAATTAAATTTTTTATTTTGATTGTATGCCTAAAATATGATCAAATTTGGTTAGATAAGTTTTAATATATTTTTTGTTTAATTTGTATATTTAGAAAATGATGAAAAATGAATTTGTTAAATGTTAATAATTTTTTAACTTTAGAATTTTATTTGTTGCATTATTATAATTTATATGCAAACAAATAATATAATTTTTTAAAATGTTATTTTATAATTATACATATATATAATTATTTACATACATAATTATATTAATTTTTATTTATTATAATTTATTATTCACTAAGTTACAAAGTAGACAATGATATCACTTCAGAGGTAAGTATACCGGGGGTGGAGAACTACACTTTTTACGTCACCTACTTCCTACCAAACAAACAACAGAACTCGCAGAACTGCACTTCCACAGTTAGAAACAAACAGCGGAAGTGAATTAATTTTCACCCTAACTGCACTTCAACCCAAAGTCCACTTCCATCCCAAGTCTACTTACGTTGAAACAAACATGCCCTTAACCACAAAGATTTCAATGTAATGACAACTGTAAGTCTATCTCCTAATTGAGTGAGAAAAGAACTCTTGTAGTAATATAGACTCCCCAGAATGCTCAGTGCTGAATTCTCACTATTTCTAGTTTGCCCATTCCATCATGGCAAAAGACGAGCAATTATCTTGTTATTATTGAACAGGAAAGAGTCGCTCTGGATTCCTTTGTCTCTCACCAAATGTAGTTTGTTGGAGCTCTACTGCAAACTATGTGCTACTGCAAGAGGGATCAACTGCATTCTTTCTAAAGCCCTTGGATACTAGAAACAGAAAAAAGAGGCATGTGCTTTGGTTTTAATGGTTTTGTCCTTCTACTGGAAACTTCATATGCAACTCCTTCCATAAGCATGCTTTTACCTGACTCTCAGACCAGGATTCTTGAGATGTGCAACCATTGAAGAAATTGAGGCAGAGAAGTCCTTGATTGAGAGGGATGTGGTTAGTACCATTTATGGTTGTTTAGTATAATTGGCACATTACCTAGTTGCATAATTACTGACTTAATTGTAGAAAGAAAGGATGGAAAAGACCATTGAAACTGTTCGAGGTAGTTTTAATGCAGTGAGGACTGGGCGAGCAAACCCAGCTATGCTCGATAGAATTGAGGTACAAGATAGAATTTTTTGTTGCTATTTATGTAATCTTTTAAGTTTTATTATTTTGAATAGTTTGTCTAGCAACTTATATGAGCAATCGACCGGGATCATTCAATACGACAGTATGAGCACGATCCAAGGCAAACCCTTAGCATATATAAAATGCCAAAAAGCGAAAATTTACATATCCTCCCCCTTATTTAGCCCCTTGATGGAAATTGGCTTCACTGCGCCCTGAATAAGAAAAAAGCTGCATGAGAAGATTCATCCCATTTTGGCCAGAGGGAGGCAGTGAATCACCTGGGCTACAGATTTGTCTGTTGGTTGATTCGATAAATAACCTCATTCGGAAAAAAAAGGTATCAAGATAAGAATCTTCGTGAACTGGACTATCTTTATAGCATGTCTCTTTAAAGTGAAAGTGGAATTCATCCTTTGTTTTTTCCTTTCCATTCACTCCCAACCGCTCTACCACTGAGCTACTGACGAACAACGGGAGTTGAACTCTATGAGGTCGAATCTCCCGTTCTCAACCCATGAACAATATGAGTCCGAAGCTTCCTTCGTAACTCCCGGAACTTCTTCGTAGTGGCTCTGTTCCATGCCTCATTTCATAGGGAACCCCAAAGTGGCTCTATTTCATTATATTCCATCTTACATATGGCTCTAGAGTTGTTTTGCCACCATGTAATTACTTTGTCACTGCAAACCATCCTCCCTAATATGGTCAGTTAGTGTTATGTTCTCCCTTTCATTAATTTTTCATCAGAGATTGTACATCTTTTGTAGCTTCCCAGTGAAATGATTAAAAATTTAATAATCTAGCATGCTTTATGTCTTTTATTTGAAATTTTCATTTCACATTAAGAAGGTGGTTATATGAAATACAGGCAAGAAGTTATTATCATAATTAAAGGCGTAATGGTGGGTTTGCCTTGGGTTAATTGTGCTTATTATGGGAACATCATTTAAATGTTGAACCAGGGTCTAAATGATTTTTCGTATCTCTATGAAGTTAAGTGGCTTCTCTTTAATACACAACTTTGCGAAGAAGAAATTATTGAAGTGGCTCGAAAAATTGTGCTCATGTCAAACTGAATTTTTTTTCTTGGTTGTAGCTGATAATAGACAGATGTAGCTCCTCATTGTCTCTTATATTGGTTAGTCAAAATAAAAGAACTATTGCTTTGCTGTACAAACTAGAAATTATCGATGATAGTACAATCTTGCTGAACCAGCACCTTCTGTTTTCGATGCCTCTACATTTGTCTCTTTCTAACACTGGATAATTGGGTACAACTTCTCACCACTTCAATAAAAAAATTAAAATGCCCAAATTTTTTCAATCCGCCATTTTTATGTGTAGCTTAAATTTGTTTATGTAGGTGAGAATTGCCCTTTCATTGATAATTTTGACTAGACTGCATACGGGTAAATATGTGACAGTTATGCCACCATCCCTTGCAACAATGTAGATTTTACAATATTACGAGATTCTCCTACAACAATTAATCTGGAATATTGATTTTAGCTACTCTTTGAACATATTCTGTTTATTCATATTTCTTTGTGAGATAATTTTCAATTTGTGACATATTAGTTTTCGTAATCGATGGACATAAGATTTTTGTCTTGTTGCCATTAAAACTATGCTACTTATCGTCTAAGTTAGTTACTCCATCTATCCTAGAGCTAAAACTGCTCCCTGAAAAGATGCATGTAGTTGCAGTCATCACAATTGGTTTTCAACTGTTGATATTTATTATTTTCCAGGTTGAATATTATGGAAGTCCAGTAAGCTTAAAGAGCATCGCACAGATCAGCACTCCAGATGGAAGTTCCCTTCTTGTTCAGCCATACGACAAGTCTTGGTAAAACTCTACCTGTATTAGTAAAGCTTTCATATTTGATATGCTGTTCTAATTTTTTTTTTTTTTACTTCATATGTTTTTAGTCTCAAAGCCATTGAAAAGGCGATTGTTAACTCTGATATTGGTTTAACACCAAACAATGATGGAGAAGTAATAAGATTGAGCATCCCACAACTGACATCTGAGCGAAGAAAGGTTTGTCTTTTGCTATCTTAATCTTTTCTTTGAAAAAGAAATGCATGTAATTGCAACCTTATTTTCAAAAATATTACAAATCTGTGAGTGAGTGTTGGTGACTGGAGTCCCCCAAGTCTACTTTAAACTGAGATTTTCCTTCATCTACGACCTGGTATATCTAATTAAACTGCAAATATTCTCTTTCACATAATGTAATGGAGGAGTAATATGGTTTTAGCTTTAATATTACTAATTAGATATATATATTTTTTAATAATTTTGGTACTTAATTGTATAGCCAATTGGTGGTCTTGTTGCTTAGGTTATTTTTTTTGTGTCCTCTTTCTTTTTCTTTTTTCCATTCTTATATGCACTTAAACTGCAAGCATCTGTATTTTGTTAAGCTGTTCCCATAGTTACCAATGGTGATTTCAAATTTGTAATTAGAAGTTCTACCTATCAATTACTCGTTGGTGCACCCTCAAACTTTTTTTTGACGATTTTTTTTTTATTTAGGCTTAAAAGATATTATAATTATAAATATAGTCCTTCAAAAATTTTATTTACAAACCTAGTCTTGTACGGTGAATGATTCACCGCTTTCTAATTGTGGTAAATCATATACTCCTTTCTACAAGCGTTATTTTTAATGTTCAATGCTATATATCCTTCGGAGTTCGAAGGTAGAAAAATATATTACTTTGGTGAAAGTGGTGAATGATTTACTGCTTTTAGAATGCTGTGAATTTAAAAGTAGTAAATCATTCACCTTATAGGCCTAATTTATTATAAATAGAAATTTTAAATGTCTATTCTTACAATTAAAAAACTTTATAGGGTATTTTTTAACTATCCTCATCCTCCACGGTTGTGTGTGAATTGTGAAACGTGAGGACTGTTGGAAGCTACGATTCCCACCTTACCACTTTATTTATATGTAAAATTGTTGAAGTGGAGGGAGAAAATTCTCTGATTTGCTATGGTGCTTATTTTGATAGAGAGATTACTTTTTCTCTTCCCACATGCTTAGCATCCCGTTCATCAACATTTCATTTTTTTTCCTATTTATGATATCCCACAAGCAACCACAATTCACCATTAAGACTTTTCCAATCCTTGTGCTAATGAAGAAAATTAGGAGGGTAAAGGTCAATTTTGTTTGTTGATCGAGCTACCATTGAGATTTACAATTTGGCACGTAAAGGGGGAAAATACTACTGTAAGACTCTCTAAGAGAAGATGACTCTGACCCAGGCCATTTCTCTATGTAAATTAAAATAGTAATTTATCATATTTATTAATCTGCTAGTGTTTTTCCGAAAGCTTTTTGGTGCTTAGTCAATTTAAAACCCCTGATATTCCCAACAATTAGTTGATGGTACGTTTATAGCTACAAGCATAGAGAAGGACTTCTTTTTGCCGACCCAGTTTTGGCACCGCCACTAATACTTGGCCAATGGCATGAGTCGTTTTCCTTCTTTTTTTTATCATCTGAGAAGATCTTGTGATTCTTTGAATGCTCTTAACTTGTTCTTTTTTTCAAATGTATTTGAATAATATTTTTGATGAAGTTGAGGGTTAAAGTTTATGGAAATTGATTTCATTCCATCCGCATAAGTTGGAACAAAATATATTGATATCAATGATTTATGTGAGAATATAAGTACCTGTGCATTAGTTGTAATTTTTGCATGTTAAATTTTAATAACACAGAAGGTTTGCCAAGGAAAAAAAACACGATTTATGTAATTTTAATAACAATTTAAGAAAACTTGATGGAATTATTGGCCATAACTCATAATCTTTGTTTCCTTGCTGTTCGATCCAATGGAGAGATGGATAATGTTGTAATTACTGTTTTCGTATATCATTGTAGACCAAGAAAGTTAGAAATACACTGTGCATTAGAACATTAAAGTATCACAAGAGACTCTTGTGGGCTACATGTAGTTCGGCACCAATGATGCCTTCAGCATGGCAAAAAAATAAAAGTTCTCTAGTTTGTTTGGTTTCTAGTGATGATACTTTCTTAAATAAGACGACTTTGCCAGGTCAACAAAAGACTAGATTGTTTAATGATTAGGTAGACATTAATCTAATAGAAGCAAATGTCATAATCACCTACTTTATTTGTCATCCTAAAATAAGTTAAAATGAGATTGTTTGGGCAACCTTTCAACATTCTAACAGGCTCATCTGTCCTTATTAATCTTAAGGATGGTGTAGGAACTATATCACTATTAGTGCACTTAAACAATTCAAGAAAAATATAGCTTGTTATATTTTGAAATCGTCATGAATTTGAGAGGAAAATTTGAATTAAACCAGTCAATGACTTCACCATGATCTTATTGAAAGAGTGGTTTAATAGAGCTGGTGGTCGACATGATGCATAGGGTTTAGGGTTTAGATTATCATCTTATTCAGGTGGGTTAGGTTACCAAAAAAGAGAGAGAGAGAGAGGAGAAGAGAATTATAAAGGGAAGTGAGGAGCAGCGTGTAAAAGAGAGAGAGGAGAAGAGAATTATAAAGGGAAGTGAGGAGTAGCGTGTAAAAGAGAGAGAGAAGAAGAGATTTGCAAAGGGAAGTGAGGAGCAACGTGTAAAGGCTTTAGGGTGGCTTGGATTTGGGATGGCTTCTGTAAGTCTTCTTCCTAGGGAAATAGGTGCCTTCTGTAATGGAATTCTATAGGTTCAAGAATACTATTTGGACTTGGTTTTAGTGAGAGCCAATCAAGACTGCTAATGGTACATAAGACCTTTCTGATCTACAGTTTTCAGGGTGAATTGAGCCTGACGGCCTGATGCTCAATCAAGATAGTGAATGGGCTTTTGGCAAAATCAAACCCCTATGAAATCAATCAGGCGTATATGTTTTATAGCAGCTTGATATGAAACTTTCACTTTCACTTTAATGGAGATCCTAAGCCACTGGGTGAATAGTATTGCTTTGCTCTTAGGATTTGTATTAATGAGACAATATAAAGTATAGAGGATAAAGACTTACAGAAAAGAGAGATGTTTATTCCATGAATAGGAAGTAGTTACGGCTGAGAGGTGATCTTGCTGGTACAATAGAAAGGTAGGAGAATGTTCTACAGGATTAGATATAAAGATAATTTACAATAATTGGTGGCTATTTTACAAGAATAGTGGGATTTAAAGAGAAACAAAGAGGTTTTTATGGCTAAGACTATTTGAGGCTTTCTGTGAGGTTTATTGCAGATCCTTTTTTTGATACCCTCTATGCTTGAGAGAAAGCTCATATTTATAGTCGAAGGGTAGGATACTTTAGATGATAGTGAAGATTCCCAACTGTCCGTCATTATTGTCCTTTGGACTGAGGTGTTAAAAGCATTCTTAGTGCGCCTTTAGGAAAGTAGTGGAGGGTGGTAGAAGCTGGTAGAAGATACTTTCTTTGTGGAGAAGAGTATAGTGGAGAAGAGTAATACTTGTAAGGTAGATGTTTTGATGACGTGTCTATGCACGGATGAAGAGACTATTGCGGACTTTTTTTTTGAAACTTTTTTTTGAAGCTTTACAGAAGGCTTTGGACAAGTAATTTCTGTGTTGAGGTTATGTTCTATAATACTATCATTTGAGAGATGAAAACTACCCGGTCTTCTAGGACTTGATTATACAGAGATATCTAGTGAGATAGCATTAGAAGTTGTTTCTTTGGTAGGATATAGTGGGTCTTGTGGTAGCGGAGGTAGCCAATCTTCTCTTAATGGTTTTAGAGGTTGTTGGAGTCGCATAAGTACCTTTCCTATAATTCTTCTATTTTAATTTTTTTTCTTTTTCTTCTTTTGTTGTTTCTTTTTCTCTTTTTTTTTCCTTCTATTTTTATTCTTTTTCCTTCTCCTTCTATTTTTATTCCTTTTTCTTTGTGTTGAGTTCGTGCTTTGATAGAGCTTGTACCGGTGATGTAGTCTGAGGATTATCCTGAGCTTGGCTAGAAGGCTGTGTAGTTGGTGTCTTGGAAGTAGCATTTTGGAGTTCTTGATTTACGATGCTAAGTTCATGATTTTGAATGGAGAGAATATGCAGTCTTTCTTCAAGTATGGGTATTCAGTCTTGGAGAGCCTGCTTTTCTTTAATGAGGCTTTGACTATTGTAATTGAGCTTCTAAACAGTTCTAGTCATCGTCTCACAATGATCATAGAATATCACTTTTTGTGTATCATAGGCTATAGTGTAGTTAGGAGGTGATTCTTGAGAGGTTCTTATGGAAGGAGAAATATGGAAACAAGGTCCAAGAAAATGTCGAGCTATATCTGGGGCTTGAGAAAAGATTATTGAAGCCTTTGTAGAAAGGTTTAGTAATTCCGTGAATAGAATCTAGAACTTTTAACCAGGTGTGGAAAACTCCTATTTTTTTCTATAAGGGAATTTATAGATTCTAATATTGTTTATCAAGATCTTTATGTCTGGGGTGTCCTATGGTAGGCGATTCAAAGATTGTCTATCAAGCATTTCTGTTCTTCTGTAAGAGGTTTTGGATTTTTTTGATTTGAATACTAAATTATTGTTTTGAAAGAAAGAAATTAAACTTTCTTTTCCAAACTGTATTTTCTTAATTATGTTCTCTAGGTCTTGAGGTACTCTGTGTTTGCTCTTGTAGATATTGTTCATACCAACGTTGTTTTACTGGAGGTTGTGTAGAGATGATGTCTTTTCCTGCTGTTAGGGATTCTGAAAAGAAATTCACGAGATTAGTTTCTTTGTACAGAACGACTCTACTTAATTTAGCAGCAAAAGAGATTATCTTAGAGAAAATTTCTGTATTACCAAATATAAAATTTGAACATATTAAAAGAAAAGATAATCTCTTTGCTGATAAATTAAGTAGAGCCATTCTGTATAAAGAAACTAATCTCATGAATTTCTTTTCAGAATCCCCCATGGCAGGAAAAGACATCATCCCTACACATCCTCCGGTGAAACAACGTTGGTATGAACAATGTCTACAAGAGCAAACACAAAGTACCTTAAGACCTAGAGAACATACTCAACTAAGAAGAATACAGTTTGGAAAAGAAGTCTAATTTCTTTCTCTCAATACAATATTTAGTTTTCAGGTCAAAATATTTAAAACCTCTTACAGAAGAATAGAATTGCTTGATAGACAATCTTTGGATCGCCTACCATAGGACACCTGGACATAAAGATTTTGATAAAAAATATTTTATAGCATGTATAAATTCCCTTATAGGATATTTCCATACTTCTAGGTCCAGTAATTTCCATTTTTATGTAGTTATTAATGGAAAGAAAACCAGAGTTTTTCACACTTGGTTAGAAGTTCTAGATTCTGTTCATGGAATTACTAAACCTTTTTACAAAGGCTTCAATAATCTTTCTGAAGCCCTAGACACAGCTTGACATTTTCTTTGACCTTATTTCCATATTTCTCCCTCCATAAGAACATCTCAAGAACCACCTCCTAACTATCACTATAGCCCATGATACATAAAAAGTGATATTTTGTGACCATTGTGAGACGATGGCTAGAACTATTCAAAATCTCAATTACATAGTCAAAGCCTCATTAAAGAAAAGCAGGCTCTCCAAGACCAAATACACATACTTGAAGAAAGACTATATATCCTCTCCATTCAAAATCATGAACTTCGCATCGTAAATCAAGAACTCCAAAATGCTACTTCCAAGTAGACCTGGCATATGAGTGGGTTGGGTAACCTGCGGGTAGTTTACTGTACTCGTGGGTCATATGGGTATGGATAAAATTTACCTATAAATTTTTGGATGTTCAATATCTTTACCCATACCACAGGCAAGTGGGTAGGTATGCGGGTTACCTGCAAGATTTTTTGTTTTATTTTTTACTCCTATACTTTCCAAATGCAAAACACATATATAAAATTTTTAAAAGCATAACGTAATTTTTGTTTGAGATATCATAACATATAATAAATAATATAAAATCTTAAAGCACATAAATTATATAATATAAAAATATTTTATCATCCCAAATTTTCATGATATAAAATTAATAAATTTTTTATTAATAAAGTTTTTTATCATTATAGAGTCAATATCATAGAGATTATATATTTTTTAATTAAAAATAATATATGGGGTACTCGCGGATTGCTCTGTTGCTCAAAATACCTACCACTTAATGGGTACCTACCTATTTTATTCATAATTTTTTGGGTAAGAAAACTAGTATCAATACACACAAATTGCGGATAACCCGCGCGTATAGATAAAGATTGCCAGGTTTACTTCCGAGACACCAACCACAACCTTTTAGTCAAGCTTAAGATAATTCTCAGACTACATCACCAATACATCAACAACACGGACTCAAGACGAAGGAAAAGGAACAAAAATAGAGGAAGAAAAAGAAAAAGGAAAAAAATAGAAAAGAAAAAGAAAGAAAAAGAAACGACAAAAGAGGAAAAATAAGAAGAAATCAAAATAGAAGAAATTATAGAAAAGGTACTTATGCGACTCCATCAACCTCTAAAAACAGTAAGAGAAGATTGGCTACCTTCGCTATCACAGGACCCACTATATCCTATCGGAGAAATAGCTTAGTGATAACTCACCAGAGATCTCTATACAATTAAGTCTTAGAAGACCGGATAGTTGTGATCTCTCAGATGATAGTATTATGGAACATAACCTTGTTATGTAAATTACTTATCCAAAGCCATTTGTAAAGCTTAAAAAAAAATTAGCAAAGGTTTCTTTATTCGTACATAGACACGTCATTAAGACATCTACCGTACAAGCACTGCTCTTCTCCACTAAGAAAGCATCTTCTACAAGCTTCTATCACCCTTCACTACTTTCGTAAAGGCGCACTAAGAAGGCATCTTTAACACCTCAGTCCAAAGGACAATAATAACGGACGACTGATAATCTCTACTATAATCTAAAGCATTTTAGAAGATTCAAGAAGCACCTTCCTTTCGATTATAAATATGCGCTTCCTTTCAAGCATATTGGGCATCGAAAAAATGTTCTGCAAGAAACTCCAGAGAAAGGCTTAAATAGTCCTTGCCATAAAAGGTTTTTAATTTCTCTTTAAATCCCACTGTTCTTGTAAAAGTAGCGACGACTCATTGTAAATTCTATTTATATCTAGTCCCGTAGGACATTCTCCTATCTTTCTGTTGTACCACCGCAGGATCACCTCTCAGCTGTAACCACTTCTTGTACATGGAATAAACGTCTCTCTTTCTGTAAATCTTTATCCTCTATGCTACATGATATCTCATTAATGCAATTCTTAAGAGCAAAACAATACTATTCACCCAGTAGCTTAGGATCTCCCTTAAGTTGAAAGTTTCATATCAAGCTGTTATAAAACATATACGCCTGATTGATTTCATAGGGATTTGATTTTACTGAAAGGTCATTCGTCGTCTTGATTAAGTATCAGGCCATCAGGCTCAATTTATTCTGAAAACTGTAGATCAGAAGAGTCTTGTGTACCATTAGCAGTCGTGATTGGCTCGCACTAAAACCATATCCGAATAATATTCTTGAACTTAAAGAATTCCATTACAGAAGGCACCCATTTCTATAGGAAGAAGACTTACAGAAGCCATCCCAAATCCAAGCCACCCTAAAGCCTTTACACGCTGCTCCTCACTTCCATTTGCAATTCTCTTCTCCCCTCTCTCTCTTTTACACACTGCTCCTCACTTCCCTTTGCAATTCTCTTCTCCTCTTCTCCTCTTCTCCTCTCTCTTTCTCTTATACACCCTACTCCTCACTTCTCTTTGCAATTCTCTTCTCCTCTCTCTTTCTTTTTTGTATTCGATTAGTCATTAGTCTAGCAATTAATTTAAGGATTCTTTTTTGTGTCTTGACATCTGCATGCATAGTAGCTAAATCCTTGTTAACACTAATGTTTAATGGGTGCCTTTTCTAAAACTTCTGCTAATCTTTGTTTGGGGTGAATCAATTATACCAACATGTGAAAATTAGGTGTATAATAATATGGTACAGCAGAACATTCAGAAAGCTGCTGTCAGAATTATATCAGTATCTAACACTAGGTCTTCTGATGCAGGAGTTATCAAAAGTTGTTGCTAAACTAGCTGAGGAAGGAAAGGTAAAATCTGACCATTCAAGTATTTCTTAAGATGCTGCACTTTTCATTTTTCTTTTCTCTTTTGTAAGTGCTAAATGTTTATGTCATTCACTAGTGATATTATCAGAAAAGAAGATTACTTGAAAATTATGTGAATACACTTTCAAGGGACCCATTCATTCATCAAGTTTCTCTTTGATAAACTACATGGGTCGTGAAGGCGAGAGGTGTTCTCTGATCTTCATGAACCATAAAACTACATACTACTTACCCCTCCCTTTCTCTCTTGCATATCTTTGCGCGCACATGTGAATGGGCATGGGAAATGGCGCATGCATATGCTTGTGGTATTTTTGGTTCACATCCTTGTGTATATCATGTCTTCGAATGATATTATGATACTGCTGTTATTATGAAGATATTAGTATAGATTTTGAGTTTTAGTAGTCTTTGTTGATCATAATAGCTCCTCAGGTATTACATTTTGGATAGTTGTT
The DNA here is from genome assembly GCF_001540865.1 of Ananas comosus. Lineage (NCBI taxonomy): Eukaryota > Viridiplantae > Streptophyta > Magnoliopsida > Poales > Bromeliaceae > Ananas > Ananas comosus. The sequence continues at coordinate 7,939,787 of NC_033627.1, forward strand.
ATTCACGTTCCAGTTTCTGCCATGCTGTTGGACACAATTTGTCCTGTCAGAATAAATTGTCTTTTCTGTTAAAGCACTTGAGCTCGATATAGTTTGTCAATTAAATAACATGCTTGTGATTTGCTGTTCACAGGTTGCCATAAGAAACATAAGGAGAGATGCAATTAAAGCCTATGAGAAACTTGAGAAGGTTTGCACTTTAAGCTGTGCAATTCCTGGCAGGATTCTTCTAATTTTAGAACCCCATTTATCTTCTACTTTCTGTTTTCTTTCACAGGAAAAGAAGCTTTCTGAAGATAATGTCAAAGATTTATCAAGTGATCTGCAGGTGATATTTAATGAGTTGGCCTTTGTGGTCCCATGCAATGTCTATAATTACTTCATTTTACACCTAAGCTAATAGTGATGTGCAACTAATTTGTGAACCTGGAACTGTGATATGTTTCTCACTATTTGCAGAAAGTGACCGATGAGTACATGAAAAAGATTGACTCTATGCAAAAACAGAAGGAAAAGGTATATTGAACTGCCTTATACAGTCATGTCGATTAACATACTCTGTTTTTCCGTAAACATGTTCTCCTGTTTGGCAAAAGGACAATGTGAAATCTCTCTCATAAACATGTAGTAGTTTTATTTTCACTATGTTTTCTCTAGAACTAGATTCTGTCTTCAGTTCCGAGTACAATACAAACTGAACAACAATGTTACTTATAGATGGACATCTCAATTATTAAATCCTTCCTATCTAGGGTTTTGGTGATCGTACCAATTTGAGCAAAGAAGATTTGGAGTCCTATGATTATCTTTATGATTTTCAAAATCCATTGGTGTCTCACTTGCTCTATATAGCTGCAGTGTGTTTACATCCTTTACATCCTTTATAGGAAAATATACTTGGAAACTTTGCATGGTGCGCATAGTAGGTATAGGCTCACTAGGCTCGTAATGCGGGCAGATTGTTGAAATTTTTTTGTTCAATTCTTTTTTTCCAAGGTAAACATAAAAAGAGCGCTCTTATCTCCTGACATTGGCGCTGCTTATCTCCATTCAGACTTTAGTTGCCACACTTTCTATCATGATAACAACTTTTACGGATGCCATAGCTGCATTTTCTAGAAGTTCATAATAGCAAATTTTATTTCCTCCAATACTGTTTTTGGAAATCCTAGATGTTCGTATTGAAAATTGTTGTATCGCAATTGTCTCATTTTTAGCTTTACTTTGTTGCTACTCTACCTTCTTGTTTCAATTGTTGGTCAATGGAAAATTATTGGTAAGATATACATTCTGTTAATTAGATTTATTGTGTTGATACTGTCCACATAAATATCTTTGTGGTCCACAATTTTCCAGGATGCCTTCACTGTGCTATTGTCTGTAACCAATTGTAGCCATCCTGTGCGTGGCGATACTTCAGAAGTGATAAATATCGAAAGTTTTCTAAGCTTTATGTTCTTTTTTTTTTTCACATTTTGTATTCTATATTTTAGTTAGTTACAAATCTTCTTTTTTTCCCAAGTAAATGTCCCATTACAAGGAATAGGCATGCACAGGTAGTGTTCGTGTACCTTATTTATCACTTAGTTGTTTAAAAAATTTCAAGGTTTAGCTAAACCTTATAGTATTAAACGACAAAGGTGTTTTGGACTTAAAATTACGGCTGTTCTAGTTGGGGACTGGATTGGAGACCTATTTGCAGAATTCTAATGAACTTAATGCTCCAACGAGACATGCTGGACGTCCCTTTTGGCTCTGGGAAATGATTCAGTACATATGTTTTGTTTCCAAGTCATTGATGCATTGCTTTCAAATAGTTGATTTTAATGAGGGTACCTGCTCATGTTTCAAAGTTCACCTGTAGAAAGAACGTTCAGTTTCTAGGGTGACTTCCCTTATTTAGTGTAGGTAAAAATGTGCAGAGAATCTTCCAACTATAGACCATTTTGAGATAGGGCCCTCAAATTGAATAGGAGATTTCACTAAAATTAAAGAATCCGCTGGATGTTAGTCAGTAAGTGCTAACTTTAATTCACAATTCTGTTAGCTGAACTGGGGACAAAAGTTAATTTTAACACAAGAAATTTTGCATAACAGTTTCCTTGAAAATCACAGTTTCGTATCTCAAGATTGTAATAGATCAGATCATAACTCATAGGAGATCTAAACTGGAATCCAATAAGCTATTAGTGCTTCTGCTTATGGGCCATTTAGTTTGGGGTCATTTTTGGCTTTTGCTTTGTTCAGGCTCAGGCTTCTCAGGTGGCACTTTGTTTGGATTTGGGTTGTGGCACTTTGTTTGGATTTGGGTTGTTTTGGATTCCGGTTTCTTTGGGTTTTTTGTGCCTCAGGTTATTTGGGTCTGGACAAGGTTCATTATTGAGTAAACTGGTCAATATTTCTAGTTTTGACCCTCTATAGGGTCCAAATCTTTCTATTTTGATTTGGTCACATTTATATAGGCTATTGAGTTGATCTTTCTTTGAAGTAATATCCAAGATTGTTAAGAGTGAGACATTATTTCACATATTAGTAAAGATAAAATTCATGAAATACTACCGTACATTAGGCAATGTAGGGAAATCAGAAAGCTGTTCCTACTGATTAGTGGCTGTAAACTAGCTTAGCAATATTATTATTGATGTATTAAATAGTTTTCTTTCAAATCAAACATTGATATTCCGTACTAAGTTAACTTCATAGTAGGCTTAAAATGGTTGATATTTAAAATTCTTTTAATGCTATAAGTATATTTTTCTTTTAAGATTTAGTATTACAAATCCGTACTAAGTTAACTTCATAGTAGGCTTAAAATGGTTGATATTTAAAATTCTTTTAATGCTATAAGTATATTTTTCTTTTAAGATTTAGTATTACGAATCATCTTTCTTTCAGTTTGTTAGGTTTTGATTTTCCGTGATTTTTGTCACCTAGTGTTTGGATTGCTTTGGATTTGGGTTGGTTTAGATCAAGGTTTAAAGTGCCATAGCACGGGGGCGTGCTGCTGTATGCCTGGCACGGTACGGCACCGGCACGCTTCCGTGCTGACACATGGTACGCTTGCGTGCCGATAGATACGCATGATCTCCTATTGGCACGCTTTGGCACGGATTTATTTTAGTTTTTTTTATTTCAATAAGCACTTATAATATTATTTTGAAAGATTTAATCAAATAATTATGAATATTTGCTATGTATAGCTTACTATACTCATTAATTAACATATTTGTAAGTTTTTTTATATATAAAGTACAATTATACCTTATGCAGAATAGAAATTTTTATAGGTTAGAATTTTTAAAATACAAAGACATCTTTTTTTCTTTTTTTCTTTTGACCATAATACATTTTTTCTTTTATAAAATACAAAAAAATTATTTTAAAATTATTTTAAAAATTATTTGAAAAAATTATTTTTTAATTAATTTTTTCAAAAAATTAGTAGATCTATAAAACAAAAGGCCAATTTGCATAAAAAATCCATTTATTTTGGGCTTTTGCAAAACCGGGCCACCTTTTTCGTTTTTGCAAATTCGGTCCGCTTTTTCAGCAAACTGACCAAAATACCCTTATTACTTTTTCTCTTTCCTCTTTCTCTCTCCTCTTCGTTCTCTCGTTCTTTTTTTTTTTTTCTCCGAAAAAAAAAAGCGACGGCCAGAGCACCGCCAGGCGGGCTCTTCTTCTTCTTCTTCTTCCTGCAGGAGCAATTTTTTTTTTCTTTTTCTTTTTCTTCTTCTTTCTACCGCTGGAGCATTTTTTTTTTCCCTCTTCTTCTTCTTCTTCTTTTTCTTTTTCTTCCTGTAAGAGCACGGGGCGCGCTCGTCAACCTCCCCCGCGCCGACCTCGAGCCCGACCACCACCGCGAGGGCGCAACCGGTGCCGGCGCCGGCGCCGCGCGTTCCTACTAGTTGCCCGAGGAAGGCCGCGCGTCGGACTACGAGCCCGACCGCTCGACCCCGACGCCCTGCTCAAGCCGGGGAAGCTCTACTTCCTCCCCCGCGCCGACCCCGAGCCCGACCACCGCCGCGCGATTTCACCATTACACCATTAATAGTGTAATGGTGCACCATTACACCATTACGAAGAACCCGAGCAGCCGGGACAGCGAGCGCCTGTGCGAGACCGCCGGGTCGACGTGCGCCTCCTCCGCGGCGACGGCGACGGAGAGGGAGGCGTTGGCGTGCACCGGCCGACCTCGAGCTCGGCCGACCCCGACCTCCCCCGCGCCTCCGCTCGACCCCGACGCCCGCAGGCCGCCGCGTGCACCGGCCCCGTGCGTGCCGCGGCGCCCCCCGAGCTCCGCGGCAGAGCTCGGCTCGGGGGCGCCGTCGCCGCGGCAGAGCTTCGCCGCCGCTGCTGCCGCGGCGCAGCGAACGAGGCCGCGGCGGGCCGCGGCGTGGGCGGCGTGGGCGCGGCGTCGGCGTGAACAAGAATTCGATACACATGGTTGTTGGGGCTGTTAAGGATATTTCTCGAAGCACTAGTTTAGTGAGGAACTTTATTGATCAGAGTAATAATTCCGTAAGTTAATCTTTTTTTTTTTTGGTCCTCAACTCCAGCAATTTTGGTTATTGCATATAAAACAAGAAGTTAATTATGCATGCTTTGCATTTCATCAAACTATAGCTGCAATGTTTAACAATTATATTAATGAGCAAATGCTGATGAGCATTTTGTTACAGTTCTTTTTCAATTTTTGTCTTTATAGTATACGCTGACGCCGACGCCGCGCCCACGCCGCCCACGCCGCGGCCCGCCGCGGCCTCGTTCGCTGCGCCGCGGCAGCAGCGGCGGCGAAGCTCTGCCGCGGCGACGGCGCCCCCGAGCCGAGCTCTGCCGCGGAGCTCGGGGGGCGCCGCGGCACGCACGGGGCCGGTGCACGCGGCGGCCTGCGGGCGTCGGGGTCGAGCGGAGGCGCGGGGGAGGTCGGGGTCGGCCGAGCTCGAGGTCGGCCGGTGCACGCCAACGCCTCCCTCTCCGTCGCCGTCGCCGCGGAGGAGGCGCACGTCGACCCGGCGGTCTCGCGCGGGCGCTCGCTGTCCCGGCTGCTCGGGTTCTTCGTAATGGTGTAATGGTGCACCATTACACCATTAATGGTGTAATTACACCATTAATGGTGTAATGGTTACACCATTAATGGTGTAATTACACCATTACACCATTAATGGTGTAATGGTGAAATCGCGCGGCGGTGGTCGGGCTCGGGGTCGGCGCGGGGGAGGAAGTAGAGCTTCCCCGGCTTGAGCAGGGCGTCGGGGTCGAGCGGTCGGGCTCGTAGTCCGACGCGCGGCCTTCCTCGGGCAACTAGTAGGAACGCGCGGCGCCGGCGCCGGCGCCGATTGCGCCCTCGCGGCGGTGGTTGGGCTCGAGGTCGGCGCAGGGGAGGTCGACGAGGAAGTAGAGCTTCCCCGGCTTGAGCGGGGCGTCGGGGTCGAGCGGTCGGGCTCCGTGGCGAGGCCGGAAGTCGCCGTGCGCGCCCCGTGCTCTTACATGAAGAAAAAGAAGAAGAAGAAGAAGAAGAAGAGGGGAAAAAAAAAAAAAAAAGCTCCAGCAGGAGGAAGAAGAAGAAGAAAAAGAAAAAGAGAAAAAAAATTGCTCCTGAAGGAAGAAGAAGAAGAAGAGCCCGCCTGGCGGTGCTTCGGCTGTCGCTTTTTTTTTTCGGCGAAAAAAAAAAAGAACGAGAGAATGAAGAGAAGAGAGAAAGAGGAAAGAGAAAAAGTAATAAGGGTATTTTGGTCAGTTTGCTGAAAAAGCGGACCGAATTTGCAAAAACGAAAAAGGTGGCTCGATTTTGCAAAAGCCCAAAATAAGTGGATTTTTTATGCAAATTGGCCAAAAAAAAATTAAGCAATAAATTATATGAAAAATAAATTAAATAAATTTAAATATCAATTGATTTAATTTAGCTTTTAATTTTATCAGTATTTTCAATCTTCTAGCGCAAAAATAAAGTTTTATGTTTAATGTGCCTCAAAATTTATTTATTGAGTTTGATTTTTTCCCTTAATTCGCCAAAAATTTTGCGGGTTTGTGAAGAAAAAATGAATGTCTGTAGTGGAAGCGGAGGGTTCGAACAAATCTTTTGTCTGTATATTGATAAACAAAAAAATTTGAATTATAATTTTTTTGACTTACCTAATAAGTAAATTTTTGATTTGCAATATCTTTGAGGGTGGGGGTGTGGGGTACCCAGAATACTTCGGATAACCCAAAGAACAAAAAAAAGAGAAAAAAAAAGTAAAAAACAGGAAAAAAAAGAGAGCAAAAATAAAATTAAGCAAGAGTGCCGGCACGGCACTGTACCGCGGTACACTGCGCCGTGCCGCTGTCTCGTGCGGCACGGAGGGGGGTCCGAGACCCCCCCTGTACCGCACCACCTTCTGCCGCCGCGTGCCTTACAACACGGGGCTACACTTTAAACCTTGGTTTGGATTTAGAACAATGACTTTTTATGTCAAAATGGATTGGGCTGATTTAGGTTCTGAACAGATCAAGTTTTCTACCAAAGCTTGATAATCTGTGGTAGATCTTTGGATCATGTCAATGGCAAGGATTTAAGTGCCTATTGGCACGGGATGTATCCACCGTGCCATATCTACCATGTCGTATCGTGCCAATAAGATATCAGTATGATACAGTCCTTGTGCCGATAGCACCACTCAAAACTCTTTTCTTTAAATTAGTAAATAATTTACTCAATACAGTTCAAAAAATTTGATGAAGATACATAATAAGTAAATAGAATATTTTGTTGAATGTTGATAAAGAAAGTAAAATTTCATACCATTATGTATCGGTGCACGTATTTTTCGTGACCGACACGCATCGACACAGCTCGGTACGCACCATGCCGTACCGTTCCGGCAAGTTTTCGGCACAATCCTGTGCCCGGAGCTTAAATCCTTGGCCTGTAGGATAGTAGGTTACATTGGTACCCTAGTTCCTAAACACGTTGACAACTAAATCACAATAGACTTTGAAACATCGGTTTCATTATTTCCTCTTCCAATCAATTAGATGAGATTTACATCTACATAAAGAAGTGACACATTACTCTGTCCCACTAACAGTCGCAAATGAAATGAAGGATTAGTGTTTTTGCTGAAACTGCTGTAATTTTTATTTTTCCCACCTAGCCAATCGCGTTTCTTTTATTGTAATAAAATGGGTACTGGAAGACTAGGTAGCCAAAACCCCATGTCTAATTAGTGCTATCAATCATGATGGCTGGGAAACCCCATATCTAATTAATGAGTTTCATTGCATAGTGCGACTAAATTTTAGTTGGAAAATACATACATGTAGATTTTCCCTAGTATCCTTTTTATCATTTTAGATCTAGTGACTGTACTCATATTAGTGCCTTCCCATGAATTTTTACCCACTTCTAACTTCAATTACATTTCATGCTTGTGCCTCATATATGTATAGCATCATCTTCCTGGTTGTGAAGATGTTTATTACTTTATTCTTATTACATTGTGTGAGATATGCTATTTGAGCCTGTTTAATAACAATTAGAAACACTGATACACTCTAAAATACTATTTTTCATAGACTATTGATAGAATAGGCCATGCCAATAAATGCCAAGTGTGCCACTAGCGCGCCACTGGCATAGAGGGCTTTGCCGGCATTGGCATAGCACGTGCTGCTGTGCCTTTCCATGCTGATGCCACACCAACATGCTCCGTGCCGGTGGCTCGGCAATTCTTTCTCTATTGTACCCTTTACTCCTTACACTTTTTTCAGCTTTTATATGCATATACTTCTTTTTTCAGGAGTTGCTGACTGTGTAGCTCTAATAGTGTGCGTCGCTTCAACTGGTGGTTTAAGATGTATGGTTCCTTTTTGCCCCAATTTTATTGCTTTCTTATATATATATATATATAGAGAGAGAGAGAGAGAGAGAAGGTCTTGTGTGCCATTAGGAGCACGGAGGCCTCCGTGTTCTTAAGCCGTTTTCGATGATAAAGTTTTCGAATCGCCGATCAGCCCCGTTAGACTTGATCTAGCGTATTGAAGTATCTACAAAATAAATTTTGCGATTTTTCGATATCATTTATCTAACGATCGAAGGGTTCAAAATCAAGGGCTGAAAATAAAAATCTCACAAAAAGTGGTGGTATAACACTAAAATTTTCGATCAGAGATATTGATCTTGCAGTAAATAGTATGAAACATTTTCTATCAAAATTTCACCTGATTTGGATACTTTTACACCGTTAAACTTGCAAACGATATAAATCAACCATTAAAAATTGTTGATTTTGAACCCTTTCGATCGCTAGGTAAATGATATCGAAAAATCACAAAATTTATTTTTTAAATACTTCAAATATGTTAGATCAAATCTAACGAAGCCGATCATCGATTCGGAAGCTCCATTGTCGAAAACGGCTCAGGAGCACGGAGGCCTCTGTGCTCCTAATAGCATAAGACCTACTATATATATATATATATATATATATATATAAATAATATTTCTTTCTCTATTTGTCACTAATAAATTATATTGAATACGGTAAATCTTCTTTAAAAATGACAGTCTGCAGTTCTTTTATCTGAGCATATCAGCTGGTTATTGCTGGATGGTTCTTGGTTAGAGCAGGCTGGGACCAGTGAGCATTGAGATTATTGAGAAGTTTTTTCTGTGGACTCTTTGCACATAATCTCCATTTTGTTTCATTCTGTTTATATATCACTTTTCCTATTGCAGGAAGAGTATTTTACCATTTCATGGAAGAATATTGAAAATTTTATTGCATTCTCCATTTTGATGAAACAGTGAAACACTAGCAGATTTTCTTGAAGTTATGCCAAGTTAAAAGTGAGGTAATTCATTGGGGCTTCTCACCGCATCCGCCAAAAACTATATCGTCTTATAATTCTTCATCTGGGATACGAAGATTATTACTCGGATAGTTTTCTATCACGTCCCAGTGCGGAAGTCCCAGGTGAACTTTTAGTACATCCACTGCACGAAGGTTTTACAGATTTTATATTTATAAAGTACAATATCGAATGATAATCATAGTAGATCAACATCTAAAAGTAGACTTGAATTTGAAAACATTAATTTTACTTACTTTTTATAGATTTTAACATAACATTTTAAATCACAATACATGCTTTATTGCAAATGTGTTTGCCCAAGAGCTGCAGTGCAACACCAAAATTGATTTTTGGGCTACTACCCAGTCGATCTTCGCAGGATGGTCAATAGTAATAAGGATATAGAAAAGCTAAGAAGGGTGGCTTTTCTTGTGATGATAATCTTTTTAAAATGAAAAACTTGGCGCAGAGAATAATTCATTTGTGGTTTCTATCATCAGCACAAGGCTTCATCAGCTTTATCATTGTCTAATCTCCACTTCCACTTGTGAGCTGTGAGTATTAATTTGAGCAGAGTTATATTTGATTCCGAAACAAACTTTTCTTGCTTATTCCTAGTACAGCTATAATATCTTTGGGAATAAATAGAAATTAGACTAACTTTGTAGTTGGCTGAGAGATTGAGTTATTTTTATGAGTAAGAAAAACAATGTTTGAATTTTTAGATTGAATTTTAGGGCTTGTTTGGTTCATCCATTTTGGGTATGGAATGGAAATCGATTTGATCAAATCCGGTTAATTTTCTTTGGTTCGCATGAATCGATTTGAGATTCCTATTCCGGACCGGAATGGGAATGGCCCATTAGCCTTCAACTTGATTCCGGTCTTCTAGCCCGGATTGAGATTTTATTTTGGAAGCCCACTAAGTTTTCGAAGCCCATGTGACCATCTCAACCTCCTTCTCTTCACCCCTTTTCCATCAAAAAAGAAAAAATCTATCCTCTCTCAAAATCCTATCCCTAGCCCACATCAATAAAAATTTTTAAAAATAAATTTGATATTTTTTTTGAAAAACTTATTAGAGAATAGTATTATATTTTTCATAAATTTTAAATAATATAAATTTATATTTGAGAGTAAAATTAGTATTATAGTATTCTATAATTTTTTTAGTTTGTACGAACCAAACAATGAAATGTGAATAACTCATTTCAATTTCCAATCCACAAATAAATCAAACGTCTTGGGGGAGTGGGCCATTCCAATTACCATTCTAATTCATTCCCATTCCATTATCCATTCCAATTCCACTCTTGAACCAAACAAGTCCTTAGTGGGAATATATATATATATATATATATATATAAAAGCGTATAGGAATTCCGACAATGACAGACGGAATCTAAAAAGGAATAAAATAATATTACCTACGAATGGTTATAATTAATATGTTAAAAATATCTCAAATAAAAACAAACGGTTATGATTAATCTGTAAAAAAAAATAATATTCCCTACGAATAGTTATGATTAATTTGTTAAAAATATCTCAAATCAATAAGAACGGTTATGATCAATCTATTAAATCTCTACTATATAAAAATCTATTCTCTACAAATGCTTATGATCAATTTGTTAAAAAGAAAATATCAAAATAAGAACAGTTATGATTAATTTATTAAAAAATAGCATTCCTATCCATCTATAAATTTAATCCTACGAACGATTATAATCAATTTGTTAAAAAATATCTCAAATAAAAACAAACTGTTATGATCAATTTGTAAAAAAAAAGCATTCCTATTTATTTATTTTACATTAAAATTTGAGTTTAAATTATGAATTAAATTTAGTTTTTGATATCAAATTTAAATTAACAATTAATTTTTGTATTACAGTGGATCAATCTTAAATTTTAAAATTTGAAAATAAATATAAATTAAATTTTGATGCTTTTAGTTTAAAATACATATTTAAATTTAATTCATCAAAAATCAAAAAGTATATAAAAATGGTCGATGTATATATAAAAAAAAACACATAGGATATTGTAAATATTTTCTAATAAAATATAATATATTAATTTATAAATATAGTTTTTATTATAAAATTTTGGATTTATATAATGTACACATTTATATTGGTTTGAAATATATTATAATAATTAATTGTTACGTGCATTTGCACGTACATTCAACTAGTATATATATATATATATATATATATATATATATATATATATATATATAATTATATATTAATTAGTCTTCGTTTTTATATTCAAGATGAAAGTGTTTTGTCTTCTCCCCAAGGTAGCATTGCCGAGCGGGCGATCCCTTTTTTTGATCCAGCTAGCTTTTCTTCGTGGTACTCAAATTCTTTCTATTTTTTAGGCTCGTTTTTTTTCTTTTAGAATATCAATAGATTGAGAAATGTTTTCTCAGGATAAAGCATAGGCGCCAAGGTTATTGATGATTACCATTCGCCCATCGTTTCATGTTAATAGAACCCCTTTTTGTTTGATATGATGACTTGTCAAAAACTATGGCCATGCAGGAGAGTTTCTGCTTCTGCAAAGGCAAAGGTTGCATCTTTGATCCCGAGAGCGAGAGGAGATCTGTTCAATTCCACATGACAGCACCCTTTCCATCTCTTATGACCCCATAATCTGAATTCCCAGNGTTAATCTCAAGTCAGCATACATTTTTATATTATATTTATCCTTCGGTTGGCAAAATATTAAATAAGCCTGAATTTTTTTCTATTTTAGAGATTAAGAGGAATTAAAAGTTTGTTTTATTATATTATTTATTTTGCTTAAGGAAAGAGAAACTTTTTTTTTCTGCAAAAAAATAGGTCCGTCGACGGATCGAAATTAAAAATTCGTGTTTATATATATATATATATATATATATATATAGAGAGAGAGAGAGAGAGAGAGAGAGAGAGAGAGAGAGAGAGAGAGAGAGTCCAGCTATAGTACTTGTAAAAGCACCAAGCACTTGGTGCTAGTAAATTTTTTACCGTTAGATCTACGCCTTTGATAATTTTTTTTCGTTAGATTATACTATTCAACCAACTGCTCACTCAACCCTAAAAGGCCCACATCATCCTAACCACACATCACTTAATCCAAAGGCTGAAAACTTACAAATATTAAGACTTGGTGCTTGTAAAAGCATAACAGCTCAATTATATATATATATATATATCTATGGGATACTATCGATAGCAACAAGCGTTTGATGCTATCAAGTTTTCTATTGTTAAATTTAACTCTTTGACTATTTTCATCCGTTAGATTATATTATTAAACCAATAATTCATTCAAACCTAGGAGGCTGACATCATCCTAATAGTATATTTTTTTATTCAAGGACCGAAAACCTAATAACACTGATAGTTTGGTGCTATTAATAGTATTCCAGCTTAAGTCATATATATATATATATATATATATATATATATATATAAACACCTTAATTACTTACTAAACATGAAAATAAGTAGATAAGTTAATTAATTAACTACTTAATTTTGTAATTAGTTGTAAATTAATTAAATTAGCAAAAATATTAATTAAACTTTATATAAATAGTAGTTAATGGATGAGCCCGTGAAATGATTAATTATTTAATTAGCTAGTTAATTATGAATGATAAATTAATTTCTCTAGTTATCTAAATATTAAATTAATTTAATAAATTAAGTGATTAATTTGTCATCTAAATAAGGAATTATATTATATTATATTATATTATATTATTATACATTAATGGGCTTTTTTTGCATTTAGCCTCCTGGTAAATTTTTATTTTAAAAATAGCCTTGTCAAAATTTAATTTGCAAAAATGGCCCTAGGCTTGCCACGCAGGCGTCACGTCAGCGCCACGCGGGTGGGGCTGGGGGTGGCAGTTAAGTTAAACACGGTGAACCATTCACTGTGTTTAAACACGGTGAAATGGTTCACCGTTTTTAGTACGTATTTTTTGTATATTGAAAAGAGGAATAGAAAATTTGTATTCATTTTCTTCTCTTTTTCAAAAATCCGAACCCGAACCCGAAAATTAAATTAAAATCCAAACCCGGATCGGAACCCGACGGATTTTAAAAATTCATACCCATATCCATATCCGACCAAAAACTCGAAACCCGAACTTGAACCCAGCGGGTTTTAAAAATCTATACCGTTGGATGAAGATCTAAGAAATAAAAATTATTAAATATTTTATATATTGTATAAATATATATAAAAATAAATTATATATATATATAATTTATTCGGGTTTGGATTCGGATAATATTTCGGATATCCATATCTATTGACATCCCTACTCCCTATTCCTCTTTTCAATAAAAATATGTACTAAATACGGTGAACCATTCACTGTGTTTGAACACGGTGAACCATTCACCGTGTTTGAACATGGTTAATGATTCACCGTGTTCAACTTAACACACGGGCCCCGACCCTGCACGCGTGGCGCTGACGTGGCGCCTGCGTGGCAGGCCCAGGGCCATTTTTGCAAATTAAATTTTGACAGGGCTAATTTTAAAATAAAAATTTGTCAGGGGGCTAAATGCAAAAAAAGCCCTACATTAATTAACAATAAATTTTTAGTTACTTGTAACCTAATATTTATTATTTATACGGTAAATAAGGAAAAAAGATAGAATTACTGTAGTTAACTAAAAGTAGGAAAAAGACTTGACTTTTTGATTTGCTCTTCTTTTCACTTTTCTCGCACTTTCATTTTTCCTCTCTAATAAATATTTTTTGTAGTTTCCTCTTTTTTCCTCGCTATTTCATCTTTCCTTCTAAATTAATATTTTTTTTCTCGCACTTTCATTTTTCCTCTCTAATAAATATTTTTTTTAGTTTCCTCTTTTTTCCTCTCTATTTCATTTTTCCTTCTAAATTAATACTTTTCATTCGCTACAATACCTCAACCGTTTTCTTTATTCTATTATTCCCATCCCCTCCTCCCCCTCCTCCCCTCTCTCTCTCTCTCTCTCTCTCTCTCTCTCTCTCTCGGAGCCCTTCGACCACTACCTTCACCACGCCTTTTGTGCCCTCACCACGCCTTACATGCCCTCGACAAGAACAGTGACGACACCGATCTTGTCATCAACTGCTCTATCTCCCATCTCTCTCTCTTCCTTCATCCTCCATCTCCTTTTATCTCCCATCTCTCTCACTTTCTTCATCCTTCATCTCCTTCCCACTACCTCTGCTGCTGCTCACATTTCACAGTTCTCAGCTACTGTGATGTCGTTGAAACATTAGACTCCACTTTCGTCGCTTTCAACACCATGCTCTTCGAGGCCTCAATAGACGTAGCAATGAGTCGAGCACTCAGATTTGTCTAATTTTCACCACATAAATAGTAAATCTCTTCTCTCTTATTTTTGGACTGATAAATGGTGAATCTCTTTGTTCACATTATTGTATTCTACATTTTCTTTTTTCAAATTTCTATACACCACATCACGCGGGCCCCCACACTAATTTTATTATTATTATATTTTTGAGAGATATGTAGCATGCTATCCGCTTTGTTTATTTCATTTAGAAATAAACTTAGCTAAAAATGTGAATCAACTAGGATTCGAGCTTGGGACCTCGAATACCAACCACCAAGCCCTTTGCCACTTGAGTTAGGGACAGTCAATCACTAGTTTTATTATTAAATATAAAAATTTAAGGCCAATTTGCATAAAAAATCACTAATTTTTAGATTTTGCAAAAGTAAGCCGACTTTTAGGATTTTTAGATTCGGTTTAATTTTTCAAAAAGATGATCAAACTATCCTTCTTTCAAAATGTATAAAAAGTATATACAATAAATATCTTGAAACATACAACTGATAAGTCATTATTGCAGCTATCTTTTTTTGAGAAATAAAATTCTTATCTAGCATATAATAAAAAGCTTTAAATAATAAAAAAAAGAAAGAATGGAATATCTTTTAAATAGTGCAACAGCTTTTTAAATTGTGCAATATTCTCTTCCAAATAGTACAATATTTGTGTAAATAGTGCAACATATACATCGTTTATATACATATTGCATGATTTTTATACTAAATTATTAATAATATAATATTACATACAAACATAATTAGTTAATTCAGATTTGGCAAAAATTCGTTACAGTTATAATTTGAATAAAATTCGTATCTCAATTTTTAAATTTGTTGAAAAATACGGCTAAACAGATTTGCCAATTATTCGGATACATAATTTATACGGAATTATGCGCTCACCAATTAAAAATTCAGGATCAAAAATTAGGCTATCAAACAAAGATTTTTTCTCTAGATTTATGTTATTAGCATACAAAGTTATAAATTTTTAAGAATATAAAAACAAAGAGCTACAAAATAAAATAGATTAAGTAAAACAAATAATAGCAAATTTTACTGTCGTCTCCATCTTCATCTTTTTCATTATCCACATACTGTGGAAGTTCATGAAGTTTTTTAATAATTCACGAATAATTGGCAATAATTTGGGAAGGGATTTTATCCAAAAATTTTGCATATTTTTTTGCCCGAATAGTTCCGCATATGAGAATTATTTGCGAATAATAAATCTAATTCAACAATTCATGTTTTATTTCGATTTTTTGGGAATAAATCCCATACAAACTGTTTTATTTGGATTTCCAATAATTCTCAAATTAACTAACTATAGGTACAAATAGTATAATATATTACAATATATTATAAAAATCATACAATATGAGTATAAACAATGTATATATTTCAATATTTATATAAATATTGCACTATTTGAAAGAAAATGTTACACAATTTGAAAAGATGTTGTACTATTTGAGAGAATATTGCACTCTTCATCTTATTAATTATATATATATATTTTTATTTTGTCTTAAATAAGAATTTTCATCTCTCGCGAAAGGTACATGCAATTATAACTTAACAATTTGTCATTTTTAATAAATTTGACACTTTATTTAATATATAATGTACTTTAATTTTTTTTTTAAAAAGTGTTATATATAAAATTATGACTTAACAGTTTGTCCTTTTCAATAAATTTGACACTTTATTTAATATACAATGCAATTTAATTTTTAACAAGAAAGAGTGTAATATACTCATGATGGTACAACATTCTCTTCTAATAGTACAACGTTCAAATAGTGCAATAATATTTGTACAAATAGTGCAATATATGCACCATTTATGCAAATATTATATAATTTTTATAATATATTATACTATTTGCATGTAATATACTATATTAATTGTAATATAGTGTAAAATTATACAATGTGTGCATAAATGATATATATGTTGCACTATTTACACAAATATTGTACTTTGTAGAAGAGAATGTTGCACTATTTGAGGGGATATTGTACTTTTTCATTTTATTAGTTATACTATTTTTTTATTTTGTCTTAATGAGGATTCTCGTCTCTCGAGAAAGGTATATATAATTATAACTTAACAGTTGTGATTTCCAAAAAAAAATTTGACACTTTATTTAATATACAATGTATTTTTTTTTTTATAAAAAAGAGCAATATACTATATAAATGGTGCAATATTCTCTTCTAATAGTGTAACGTTTACATATATAGTGTAAATATTTGTTGTGTAACATATGCTTATTTATACATATATTGTATCATTTTTATTATATATTATAATATATTATGCTATTTGCACGCAATATACTATATTATTTGTAATTTAGTATAAAAATTGTGCAACATTATATAAATTGCTTAAATATTGCACTATTTGCACAAATATGACACTATTTGAAAAAAAATGTTGCACAATTTGAAAAGATATTGTACTATTTAAGGGGTATTTTCATTCATTCTTTCTTTTTATTATCTAAAGTTTTTTATTATATATTAGATGAGAATTCCATCTCCCAAAAAATGTTAGCTATAATAGGGGTTATTTGCATACACGTCCCTGCAAACATAGTGAATTGCGAAAATATTCCTGCAAAACGGAAACTCCATAAGTTGTCCCTGCAAAAGTCCTAAGTTATGCAGATATGTCCGGCTGGTTAACATCCGTTAGTGATCTGTTTATTTTTCAACAGTGGATTCGTGAAATGACCATTTTACCCTCATAAATATATCCCTCTAAAAGTTTTCCTCTTCCCTTCTCTTTCTCTTCCTCTTTGGACCGTCGAAGCGGACGATGGCGGCGGCGGCGCGGGTTCGGGTTCGCCGGCGACGAAGAAAAGGGAAGAACGCCGGGGCACCGGAGCTCTACCCGGAGCTCGTTGCCCTCAACGCCGTCCCCTCCCTCGTCGGCCTCCTCGGCCACGACATCGCCGACATCGCCGTCGACGTCATCTCCCTCCTCACCGACCTCACCGACGCCGACGTCCTCAGCGCCACGAGGACCCCGCGCACGCCCTCGTCGCCGCCCTCGTCGACAACAACGCCCTCGAGCTTCTCGTCCAGAAACTCGCCCGCTTTTCTGAGGCGGACCCCGACGAGGTTCTTCTCCCTTGCCGGTGACGAAGAAGAGGGAAGAGGAAGAGGAAGAAAGAAAAAGGAAGAAGAAGGGAAAAGAGGAAGAGGGAAGAGGAAAAGGAAGAGGGTTCGCCACCGTCGCCGCCGGCACCGCCGCATCTCCTCACCGGCGACGAAGAAGAAGGAAGAGGAAGATGAGGAAGAGGAAGAAGGGTAAATACATCAATTTACACTATAATTAACCACGGTTAAGTATTTTAAGCGTGGTTAACGAAAATTTTCTAACAAATTTGGACGGCAGGGACATATCTGCATAACTTAGGACTTTTGCAGGGACAACTTATGGAGTTTTCATTTTGCAGGGATATTTTCGCAATTCACTATGTTTGCAGGGACGTGTATGCAAATAACCCCTATAATAATGACTTGTCAGTTATATTTTTCAAGACATTTAATGCATATACTTTGTATACATTTCGAAAGAGGGTATCACGCTCCGGATTACTACATTTTTTCGGGCACGCCAACAAACCTGCCGTATACATAAAAATTTTTCATGTATACGAAGCGATAGCTATACCTGTAAGCAAGTTAAAGCTACAACCAAGAGTATAGAGCTGCTAGAACTAAAACATATATAAAATATAAAGGATTCACTGTACATACAACATCCACAACTACACCTCGCTCCAGCGACTGCACAACTCACTACCTCAGATGGGTACTCCGCTAGCACGGCGACCATGACTGGTAGTGATCTGGCTCGCGACTCTCTTACCACGGTCAGAATCAGCAACAGCAGCAATTGCAGACAAAGGCTCTGCAAAAAGGTGGCAACAACAGAGTATGAGAACAACTGTAAAACAGAGTAGTCCTCAGTGGGTACCGTCACCGACCTCAACGGCCCGCCCACTAAGTCTACAATAACAATATGCACAGGATAGTAAGGAAAGCTGAAAAAACTCAACAGCTGCATGCCACTATACTATCACTAACAAACACGGCTATCTGTAGACATAAATATGCATCACTAGCTACCACTGACCCAATCTCACACGGGCTGCCCAAACGGACCCACCCTACATGTAACCAAGCTACACCATACACCACCCACGGGAATGGCCGGTCCAAGTAAACGGTCCAAAACAGGATGGCTGCGATATCAACGCAAGTCAAAGCCCCACTCCAAAGCGGCACTCGTGGGCGCGACCCAACGAAGTATGCAAGCGTGTCTCTGCCGAGCTCAATCAGGCTCTCACAGGCTGTAGTCAATGCAAATGGGTCAAACTGGTCTAACCACCAAAGTTCACGTGCTTTCGGCACAATCTAAAATAAGATGTAAACATCTGGATCCAATGTCAATCACGACGGCACCCGACAGTACAAAACAGTCCAAACACTACTGTAAAATGAGCTCAGCCCCACAGCACGAGCGTAATGTCATCCTACACTAATCTCAGTATCCACTACGCACCAACGGCGGTGATACAAAAGACTAATAGCACCTGAAGCTAAATCTGGTAACTTTTCGAAAAATGACAGTGTATGTTAACGAGTTTTATCCTAAGTTAATTCCAGGTTCAGCATATAAATTTGTCTAAATTACTAGATCATGCTCCAAAACTCAGATTTCATAAAACATGCAATTTTTGAATTTGAGCTACTAACATGATAACCAAAACAAGAACCACATGCCAACAAATCTACGACTTAGAAGGAAATCCGACAATTTCGGTAAACATCAACCCACCTCGAACACTCGTCCAATGTCAGCTTGAAGTCGAAAGGAGAAACTCCGCGCGCTCGCTCGACCTCCAACGGTTCACCCGAGACAACCCACGCGCATGAATGGTCCTCCTAGCAAGCGAAGACTCCACACTAGGTCGACCCTCGACTTCCCAACGGGCGGTGTACACAAGCTAGAGAGAAAGAGAGAAGAAGGAAAAGCTATCTGAGTTTCTCTAAGCTTCCAACCCATATATAGAAGCTCGGGGTCGGTTGGAATAATCGCCAACCAAAAAGACCAGAATACCTCCAACCAACTCAGATCTGCCTCTGGGGTACCGGTACTTAACTTGGGCACTGATACTCAGCCCCTCAAACTACAGTCTCGCGCACTGGGTACCAGTACCAGCCCAATGCAGTACCGGTACTCAAGCTCGGTACCGGTACTCAACAACCAGTACTGGTACTCAGCATCAAACATGCGCAAACCTTAGAGCATCCAGTTCTGCAACCCCACTAAGGTACCGGTACTTCTCCCCAGGTACCGGTACTCAATACTAAAATCCTGCACTTTGCATATTTTAATGTCAGAACTGCACTCTTGCTCTGCGCCGAGTCCGTTTTGTGTCCAATTCACGCTAAAACGACTCCAACCTGTCCCGACACCCACCAAACGTATCGACATGTTAAGTACTTTTCTAGGTTGGCGGATTTTGTGGAGTCGGATGGAGTCTTGAAGAGTCGAAGACGATGATTGCGTAATTCGTGATGAAAAGACTCGTTCGTTATGCTCGTTATCTCAGGTATGTGCGGTAATAATTTGTGATGATATTTTGCACATTTAAAAGTGTTTGGGAGACTTAGAATGGGTTATAAATGTACAAATTGGAAAAACTAAGTTTTTCAATGTTCGGAGTCCGAACCTTGGGATCAAGGTCCGGACCCCGTAGGTCCTCCTTGTGTTTACGCAGAGAGGGTCCGGACCTTCGGGCTAGGGTCCGGACCCCGTAGTTGGATTTTTTAATATGCAAGGAGGGTCTGGACCTTGAAGTCAAGATCCGGACCTTCAAGGTCCGGACCCTGCGAAAGGTCCGAACCCTGAGGCCGTCGTCTATTTTAAAGATGAGTTTTTCAAATCCTAGTTTATCTCTTGTCTGCCACCACGAATGACGCACCTTGTACGGTCGATGGATTTTGGTCGTGGGCTAGTATTCATGATTCAGATTAGTATAGGATGTATATGGGTATCAGGTATTGCGGGTCCATGGCTTCCAATAGATGCAAGCATCTATTGTTAATTACACCCTGTAGATTGGGGTACCTTCGATTAAGAGACCTTCATGGAGAGGATAGGATGAATCGTATCTTGGTTTATTGAATCCTAAGTATATGTATTAGGATTCAGTTGGTGTTGAGCCAATTAGGCGCGAACAGGTGGTACGCCGGTATTCCTTTCAAAGGCATCAATCTGGCCGTACACCAGGAGCACCGGAAAAGTTTTAAAGTAAACCGTCGCGCCAATTGAAGGAAGTTACAGTAACTGCAAGCAGTTGCATGCGGTTCCGATCTGCTGGAGGTGGTCTAGGATATTAGAAAATAGTGGCCGATCGTGTAAGAGCAATAACTGATCAAGGGGCGATCTATAAATAGGTCAATAACGCCCTAAAAAAGGGTCTTTTTCCCTGCGAACAAAAGACCACCCTTAATTCCTTGTAATTTCCTGCATTCTCTAGGAGTAGTTTACTTGTAACTTTTCTTTTCCTGCATTTACTGTTCTTTCTAGGAGTAGTTCGTAAAGTAGATCAATCAAGTCTGCATGCCATCCGGCACACTCGACCCCATACTGCCTTTCACTTAATATAAAGGCATTCGGCTCCTCTAGCCGACCAATTCTCACCTTTTCTGTTAATTCGGCTCTTCTGCCGTACTCGTTTCTTGCTCGGTCCGTACATTCGGCTCATCCCGCCGAACCGAGTTTACCTTAAAGGTTTTCGAGCCAGGCTGATCTGATCCCTCATCAGCCGAATCATTTGATCCAGTCGAAGGGAGCAAACTTCGAGGGTCAATATCATAAGCCATTTCCATCTAGACACGCTCCCCAAGGAGGATCGTCGACAAGATCGAGGAAAAAGGAAAACGGCTACCAATAATTTTTGGCACGCCCGGTGGGATACATTTGAGGTTACTTTTATTTTTTATTAATATAATGGCTGGCGATAATGTCATGAACTTACGTAATAGGGTCGTTCCTAGAAGTTCTGGGAGCGAACAGCCCAGCAATTCAAAAAATGTTGCCGAACGCCAAGCGGTTTTGTCTGCTGAGGGTGAAACTAGCGGCCAATCCGGCTAGCAAGGGCCTAGTTTGGCTCAGGCACTTGGGCAAATGACTCAGGTCTTGCAAGTTCTGGACCAGAATAGCCATACTAGCACTGCACGGCCAGATGCAGTGTTGGCCGCGATCACGGCCTCTAACGAGAATATTGCCCGAATAGGGCAATTATTAACTTGGAATGTGTCACGCCCCGGGACCAATTCCAATTTGGGCCGGCCCGGGCACGTCAAACAGACGCCGAACGGACAGAGTTTTCCCTGTCCGCCCAAGGCTCATCACCTGTACATTTTCAAGTAGAGAAAAGCACTAGTAGAAACATACACATACGGCTTACACGAGGGTAAGAAATAGCAATGAGTGAAAGAAAGGAACTAAACACCTACACAAGTTCTAAATTCGCTTTAGATCATATACATTCATCCATTTCATCCAACTTGTACATTCCATAAAGTCTTTACATTTCATTACATCACTTGCATCATTTCTTTTTGCATCACGTTGTCTCAAAATAAAACTTTACATTCTTTACTTTACGTTAAACATCTTCAAGTACAAAAGATGACAATAGGGTAGTTACTAACAAAATGTGAAATAACCCAACTCTGGTGGCCTCTGACTATAGTGCGCTACCTTTACCACGGTTGCTCGCCGGCTCGCTCGGTCCCGGCTCTGTGGAAATGGTGGGGTGAAAACTACAACAAAGTTTCCAGTGGGTTCGGCCCCAATCTTACCGACTTTCTCACTAGGATTAACTCAGGCATAATAGAAAGGATAAGCAGAATAGTAACCAAACTATAATCATGATACTAATATGCCTGAACAATAAAGCAAGAAATATGTTCAACGTAAATCATGCAAGTATGAAAGTTCTTTGTTCCTTACTCTTTATTATTTAATCTTTATTCTTTGTTCTTTAATCTCACGGCTAACCCGGGGGTTTCGCCACATTAACTTGCCTACATCAAGTCCATCATCGCGGGCCCTCAGTTGCCTCCCACTAAGACCGTTCTCGGGTTGACTCCAACCCGTGATGCAAAACTCCGGAGCACATCGCTCGAGGAGGAGCTACCGCCCTCGAGCACGGAACTCATAGCAAGTATGATCGATCCTTAACTCTAAGGATATATAGTTCAATCATTGTCTTTACACTAACTCTAGTGTTCTTTACATCACTTTATTTTGCTAACTCTAGCAATCATTGTTCTTTAACTTTACTCGTTCTTTATGCCACTTTCATTTTCTTTATTTGTCTCTGATCATTATCATTGCTCTTTGCGTCACATTTCTCTTTGATGCCACGCACTAACTCTAGTGTCACATTATTTTACATTGTCGGATGCCATTCGATCTATATTTTATTGTGTCACTTTGTCCTTTCATCTCATTGGGCGCTCACATTATATCTCATGCATACATATAGGGTTGATTAGGTTCTCAAACATTTCGAATAGCACGTGTACTCACATCATGCAACATTCACATACATAACATCACACCTACCCTATAATGCATGCAACAATATAAATATATGCTCAATTGAATGACACATTAGGCATAGAGGAAATTCCAACAAGTTTGGATAGCATCACCCACCTCGAAGGCGTACTAGGATGCTACAATGATTTTTTTTAAATTTTTAGACTTCTAGTTCGTCACCTGGGACAAAACGAAGCCATATTAGGCCATTTTGCTCATAACTTTACATAGGCTTTTCGTAACGTTAAACCGAGCGCACCAACGCGTCGGAAATACCCCCAATTAGATTTCTAGAGGTCAATTTCACTTTGGAACCCTCACAAGCAAAAGCTCCAAATTTGGGTGCCTTAGCTCATCCCATATTAAAACTAGGGTTTTGATCTCTTAGAGAAGCAAAAGTAAGCTTCAAATCATCTAAAGGTTCCATTTGAACCATCCCTAGGTCAATCAAAACCTCTTTTAGGATTTCACCATGAGAGGGGTTGAAGCTTACCTCTAAACTTCACTACCTTCACCCAATCCATAGTTTTGATCTCATCCACAAGCAAAAGAAAGCTTGAAATACCCAAAAGGCTCTACTAAAATCATTTATAGGTCTTTCGGTTTCCATTTTAAGGTTCTACCATGAAAGGGGTCAAAGCTTACCTCAAAGCTTTCCCTTCTGTGCTCCAAAGAGGAAGAAGAAGGAGTTGCTCCACTCCTTGGTCTTCTTCTCCACCTTTGTTTTCTTCTTCTTCTCTTTCTTTTCTTTCCTTTCTTCTTCTCATTCTTGTCTTCTAGAGAGAGAAAGAGAGGAGAGAGTGTGAGAGGGTGAGAATGGGGGAAAACATCTCATACACCCCTCATACATAGCCCACATAATGCATTTTTGCATTTAGGCCCCTCAACTTTCACTCTGTTGAACTGCCTGGACTGGGCCATTTTCGTCTCGGGGACCGGTCTCCCCGACCTGGGACCGGTCCCAGAGAGCTCTCCCGCAGCTGAACGTGGCTTTCGCACGAGGCAACCGGTCTCTCCTAGAGGGACCGGTCTCTCGGGGACAGGTCTCTCCCCGCAAGGACTGGTTCCCGAGAGCTGATTTTCTGGGATTTAGCCGATTTTTTAGCTTTCTAATTTCTCACGCGTTCGGGGACCGGTCTCTCCCACCAGGGACCGGTCCCCGAGAGCTCAGAACCTGCAGAATACAGATTTTTGATTCTTTAGCTCTCGAAAACCTTCCGCAATACACTTTTACCCATTTTAACATCTTCGGACTTTCCGAAGGGTACCATCCTCGCACTTTGGTCAATTTGACTAAAGTTCGATATTTATTTACCGAAATTTCGGTATATTACAGAATGAGCAGCCGTTAGCAGGCTTACAAGCGCCTGTAATGACACCAGTGTTACAAAATCCTGTAACACCGGTAAATGGTCAGCCTCAATACCAGGGGGCACCGTTTCAAGGTGTTTATAGACCGACAGTTGTCAACGCCGGCCAACAACCTGAGATAACATAGGGGTTACCGCCTCCTCCACCAGTAGCAGCATACCAACCCCAAAATGTAGGGGCTAGGGGGCAGCATCCGAATGTACAAGGAGTTAACCCTGTGGTACAAAATTTTGGTCTACCACAAGGACCGAATTCAGTACAAGCACAAGTTCCCGTACAAGGGAATAATAATAAAATTTATGCGCAAATAGAGGAAGCCATCGGAAATACATTCGGAGTAGGCGCAAGGCCGGCAATGCGGCCTGTATTTAGATCACCTTATCCTGCGAATATAGACGCAGAACATCAATACCCGACAAATTGGAAAATGCCGAAGTTTGCTAAGTTTTCTAGAGAACATGGTCGAACATGTTGCACGGTTCACGGCGCAATGCTGAGAAGCCGCAGCAGATCCATTTTTAAAGTTAAGATTATTTAACACCTCATTAACCAAGACGGATTTCACTTGGTATACAAGTGTGTCGGCTAATTTCGTCTGGGATTGGGATGAATTAGAAGGAAAATTTTCTGAACAATTCTATAGAACCGAACCAGAATTATTGGTTACCGATTTGGCTCAATTCAAACAGAGAGCAGGCGAATCGGTTGAAGAATATTTGAATAAGTTCAGACGGCTAGGAGCCGCTGCTTTGTGAGAATGCCAGAGTCAGAATTTGCCAAAATGACATTTAATGGCTTGTATTTCAAAATTAAAGATTATTTCGATGGTAAGTATTTTTCAAATCTTTTCGATTTGGGGATTCGGGTTGCTCAATATGAACAATTTCGAAAGGAAAACAATGAAGATCGGCCCAGATGGAGCCGAAACAAAGAATGGAACAAAAGGAAGGAGAAAAATATCTCGTTCCTTGAAGAGTCTTCGGCTCATGATGAGTCGAATTCGTCTAAAGAGGCTGAAGATTCGGCAGATGAAGCCGAAGTATATGCAGCCGAGATTAAAAAAAACCGACAGCCATATAAATGTGCTTTGCTGAAGCCCGCTAAATCAAGCAGGCGAAAGCACGGGTGTCGGCTGTATTGAGGTAGGTCGGATTTGATATTACCCGAAAGTAGAGAGTGGCTAAATCCTGAGTGTATGTATCAGGATTAACCGAGTTTAATATATTTTTCACTTTAGTTATATGTGCTAGAGTGAGGATTTGACTAAGCCCTGAGGTATTATGTTAGGCTTCGTCGAATTTGATTTGCATAAGCTCTAAGTATATGTATTAGAGCTCGATCGGGTATGGATTTCACTCTAGATAGATGTGTTAGAGCACAAGGCTGACTAGACTCTAAGTATATGGGTTAGGACTAGTCAAGCTTGATTTGACTTCCACTCTAGGTATATGTGCTAGAGTAAAAGGTTGACTAGACCCTAAAGATGTGTTAGGGTTAGTCGGATGAACTCTAAGTATATATGTTAGAGTTCGAATAAACTTGATATCATTTGACCGAATTCTAATTGTATAATTTAGAATTCTGTCGATTTGGAGATGATTTGCTTTAGTTATATGTGCTAAGGCGATTGACTTAGCCCTAAGTATATGTATTAGGGGTAGTTGATATTCGATTTTTACTCTAGGTATATGTACTATAGTAAAGAAAAAGTTCATGATGAACTTTGGGCATGAGATTTAGGTATTGGTTCATGAGATTTGGGTATTGGTTCATGAGATTTGAAGATGATTTGGTTCATGGCTCATAGGATTTGGCATATGGTTCATGAGGTTGGGTATATGGTCCATGGGATTTGGTCCATGGGCTTGGGTTGTGGTTTATGGTTCATGAGGTTTGGTGTATAGGATTTGGTTAATGAACTTGGATATGGTTCATGGATGAGGTTTATGAACTTGGTGTATGGTTCATGGTTCATGAACTTGGTTTATGGTTCATGAGGTTTATGGACTTGGTTTATGGATTTGGTTTATGGTTCATGAATTTGGTGTATGGTTCATGGGGTTTGGTTTATGGTTC
This sequence comes from Ananas comosus, assembly GCF_001540865.1. NCBI lineage: Eukaryota > Viridiplantae > Streptophyta > Magnoliopsida > Poales > Bromeliaceae > Ananas > Ananas comosus. The sequence continues at coordinate 7,966,074 of NC_033627.1, forward strand.
ATGAACTTGGGTATGGTTCGTGGTGTTTGGTATACGAACTTGATTCATGGTTTATGGGACTTGGGTATGGTTCGTGGTGTTTGGTTCACGAACTTGAATAAGCTTCATGAACCTCGTTCATGGTTTATGGGATTTGGTTGGTTCATGGTTTATGGGATTTGGTTGGTTCATGGTTTATGGGATTTGGTTGGTTCATGGTTTTATGGGATTTGGTTCATGAACTTGGGTATGAATCCAAGTTGGAAGTCGGGTTTGGGTTCTATTTGTGATTGGATTTGGATTTAGGGTTTTTTGTGGACTGGATTGGATTTGAGTTTTGGTTTTATTTGGACTTGGTTTGGATTTGGGTTTTGGGTTTTATTTGGGTTTTGGTTTGGTTTGGGTTTGGATTTAATTTGGGTCTTGGGTTTGGGTTTTATTTGTGGATTGTATTTGGTTTTGAATTTTTTATTTGGACTTGGTTCGGATTTGGGTTTTGGGTTTTATTTGGGTTTTGGTTTGGTTTGGTTTGGGTTTGGTTTGGGTTTGGATTTGATTTGGTTTGGATTTGGTTTGGGTTTGGTTTGGGTTTGGTTTGGGTTTGGATTTGATTTGGTTTGGATTTGGGTTCGGATTTTATTTGGGTTTTGGTTTGGTTTGGGTTTGTATGTGGACTTGGTTTGGTTTGGGTTCTTATGTGAACTTGATTCGGTTTCGGTTCTTATGTGAACTTGATTTTCTTTTCAATTCTATTTCGGGTTCGAGGCAATCCTCTTTTGATTTTGCAACTTTATTTGGATCCGAAGAAATCCTTTTTTGATTTTGATTTGATTTGGGGTCCGAAGAAATCCCTTTTTGATCTCGATTTGGATTTGGGATCCGAAGAAATCCCTATTTTGATTTTTCAATTTGATTTGGGGTCCGAAGAAATTTTCGTTTGATTTTGATTTGGATTTGATTTTCCAATTTGATTTGGGGTCCGAAGAAATCCTCGTTTGATTCTCCAATTTGGATTTGATTTTCCAATTTGATTTGGGGTTCGAAGAAATCCCCTTTTGATTCTCCAATTGGATTTGATTTTGGGGTCCGAAGAAATCTCCGTTTGATTGGATTTGATTTGGGGTTCGAAGAAATTTTCGTTTGATTTTTCAATTTGGATTTGATTTTTCAATTTGATTTGGAATCCGAAGAAATCCCCATTTGATTCTCCAATTGGATTTGATTTGGGGTCTGAAGAAATCTCCATTTGATTGGATTTGACTTGGGGTCCGAAGAAATCCCCATTTTGATTTTTCAATTTGATTTGGGGTCCGAAGAAATCCCCATTTGATTTCGATTTGGATTTGATTTTTCAATTTGATTTGGGGTCCGAAGAAACCCCCGTTTGATTCTCCAAATTGGATTTGATTTTTCAATTTGATTTGGGTCCGAAGAAATTCCCGTTTGATTCTCCAATTGGATTTGATTTGGGGTCTTAAGAAACAGAGAATCAAAGATTCCCCTCCCTTCTTCTTTCGAAAGTATCAAACTGTCGGTGTTGTAGATAATGTCGATGAAGTTGATGACGGTAAGGCGGATTTATTTAGCCGTCGGATTTGATTTGACATTTTCGAAGAAATGTTGAAGGGTCCGAAGAAACGGGGAATCAAAGATTCCCCTCCCCTCTTCTTTCGAAAGTATCAAACCGGCGATGCTGTAGATGTCGTCGATGAAGTTGATGATGGTGACGTGGATCTGTTCGGCCATCGGATTTGATTTGATATTTTCGAAAAAATGTTGAAGGGTCTGAAGAAACGGAAAATCAAAGATTCCCCTCTCCTCTTCTTTCAAAACTATCAAGCCATCGATGTTCGGGGTGGTCGCGGCAAAGTAGATCACCCATTCCATCCTCAACAACTTTGAATAGAGTATTGAGAGGTCCGAAGAAACGAAAAGTCATTGTTTCCCCTCCACTCTCCCATCGAAGTCATCTGGACGGTATGAATGACTACCGTAGCGGGACCAAAAAAAGAAAAAAAAAAGAGGGGGGAAGAAAAGAGATCTTATATATATATAT
>NC_033627.1:7969082-8013198 GCF_001540865.1 Ananas comosus
AATCATATCCCTCCGAGTAGTTTCGATTCGTATCCTACTGAGTTGTTTTGATTACTGATACAACACTCTAACATTATGTTTTCTTTTGATTTGGATTGGCTTTTCGATTCGAATCCTACTGAGTTGTTTTCGATTTGATTTGGATTGGCTTTTTCTTTTCCCCTTTCTTTGTCTTATGATGGATTCAGCCCATTATATGATGAAGTCATCATCCTGTGCCTCGATCTTAGGGAAGTTGATGCGGCTATTGCGATAGTTGCAGATATGGAGGCTGGCGGAATCAAAGTTGCAGACCAAACCCTAGACAAGGTGCTTTCTGCTAGACAATCTGTTGATTCTCCAACAGACGAGTCATTTATTATGGAGTGATTCTTATGGTGACAATTATCAAGCCTTACTAAAAGTTTTGAGAACGAATGATATATTGTTATTAAATTGAAGGTCAATGTGGAGTTTTGTCAAGAAGCTGCATGCCAATTTGGAACTCTAGAGAGGGAAAAAATGCAGTGAGTTCGTCAGATTGGCTTGATCAATCTGTTTGGTCATTCGTTCATGTGTAAATGAACCCTTTTTCTTGTTTTATTTTGAAGGGTCATGCTGCTGTATACAAAACTGAAAATAAAACTTCAATGGTGTGATTTCGAATGATTCAGGAAACAAAACCCTGTATTTTATCGAAAATAGTTTAGGAAACAAAACTGAAAATAAAACTTCAATGGTGTTAATGCAATTATGTATGTCTATTGATGTTATGTTTATATATATGTCTATTGATACTTGTCATCATGTTTATTCTAATAGATGCGCTAATCATTCGAAATCACACCATTGAAGTTTTATTTTCAGTTTTGTTTCCTAAACTATTTTCGATAAAATACAGGGTTTTGTTTCCTGAATCATTCGAAATCACACCATTGAAGTTTTATTTTCAGTTTTGTATACAGCAGCATGACCCTTCAAAATAAAACAAGAAAAAGGGTTCATTTACACATGAACGAATGACCAAACAGATTGATCAAGCCAATCTGACGAACTCACTGCATTTTTTCCCTCTCTAGAGTTCCAAATTGGCATGCAGCTTCTTGACAAAACTCCACATTGACCTTCAATTTAATAACAATATATCATTCGTTCTCAAAACTTTTAGTAAGGCTTGATAATTGTCACCATAAGAATCACTCCATAATAAATGACTCGTCTGTTGGAGAATCAACAGATTGTCTAGCAGAAAGCACCTTGTCTAGGGTTTGGTCTGCAACTTTGATTCCGCCAGCCTCCATATCTGCAACTATCGCAATAGCCGCATCAACTTCCCTAAGATCGAGGCACAGGATGATGACTTCATCATATAATGGGCTGAATCCATCATAAGACAAAGAAAGGGGAAAAGAAAAAGCCAATCCAAATCAAATCGAAAACAACTCAGTAGGATTCGAATCGAAAAGCCAATCCAAATCAAAAGAAAACATAATGTTAGAGTGTTGTATCAGTAATCAAAACAACTCAGTAGGATACGAATCGAAACTACTCGGAGGGATATGATTCCTACAGACTAGTTTTGTTCAAACAAATGTTCCATCTCAGGGGGCAGGAGGTGGCCGCGGGGCTACCCGCGTCGGTTAGGGGGAAGAAGGTGGCCGCGGGGGAGAAGGTGGCCGCCGGGGCCGCCCGCGTCGGGTATGGGGGAGGAGGTGGCCGCGGGCCGGGGGCGGCGGCTACCCACGAGGAAGTGGCCGCCCGGGGGGTTGGGGGGTAGCGCGGCTACCCGCGCCGGGGAGGAGGGAGGAGGTGGCCGCCCGGGGGGGCTACTCGCCGGGAAAGGGGGAGGAGGTGGGAGGAGGGAGATGGTAGTGGATCTGTGCTAAGGGAGAATGAGGATACGGAGGGGGTGAGGGAGAGGGACTGTATTGGAAAGTGTGCAGATCTGATTGGGGGGAAAATAAAAGAAAAAAAAGAAATGGAAGTGGGATGGAGTAACGGAAGCTCCGTTAGCCTTCTCCTCCATCAGATCTGGCACGCATCTCAAAGCCAATTTGATGGAGGAAAAGTTATGAGTAGTGCAGCTACTATCCTCATAAGAGTATAGTAGCTGCACTCTATATATATATATATAGAGTAGGGTTAGAATACTTTTACAAGTATCACCCAAGTGATACTTGTGTGTTTTTAGCCCTTGGATTGAGAGATGTGAGGTTGAGATGATGGTGGTAGGTGGTGGTAGGTGGAATAGTATTTGATTCAAGAGCTATTTGTAATCAAAAAGTAGATCTAATGGCTAAAAACATGATAGCAACATGGGGATGATACTTGTAAAAGTATCCTAGATCAACTCTATATATATATATATATGTATATACATATATATATGTATATACATATATATATGTNCCGCGGCTCAGCGATCTCTCATCCTTTACGCGGCTCGGCGATCTCTCCTCCTTTCCGCGGCTCGGCGATCTCTCTTCTTTGAATTTTCTTTTTTTTGTACGTCAGAACGTGTGTAGCAATCTATTTTTTTTTTTCTTCTCCCTAAAATCGTATCGTGTATTGACCCCCGTATTGATCTCGATTCTCGTATTTATAATAGGAGGGGTGGTGAGAGATATTTTGAGGGATTCGAAATTCGAAATTGAATTTTGAATAGGTTGTTGTGGTTGGTTGAAAGATATTTGAGATTGGTTGGAAATTCAAAATTCGAAATCGAATTTTGAATGGGTTGTTGGATGGTTGGAGGATATTTTGAGGATTGATTCAAAATTCAAAATCGAATTTTGAATGAGTTGTGGAAGATATTTTGGGAGTTAGTTCGAAATTCGGAATTCGAAATCGAATTTTGAATAGGTTTTTGGATGGTTAGAGGATATTTTGAGAATTGATTCGAAATTCGAAATCGAATTTTGAATGGGTTGTGAAAAATATTTTGGGAGTTGGTTGGAAATTCGAAATTCGAAATCGAATTTTGAATGGATTGTTGGATGGTTGGAAGATATTTTGGGAATTGGTTAGGGATTCGAAATTCGAAATCGAATTTTGAATAGGTTGGTGGGTGGTTGGAAGATATTTTGGGAGTTGGTTGGGAATTCGAAATTCGAAATTGAATTTTAAATGGGTTATTGGATGGTTGGAGGGTATTTTGGAAATTGGTTGGAAATTTGAAATTCGAAATCGAATTTTGAATGGGTTGTTGGATGGTTAGGTATTCAAAATTCGAATGAGAGATATTTTGGGTGTTGGTTCGAAAGTCGAAATCGAATTTCGAATAGGGTTATTAGGATAACAGATATTTTCTAGTTGGTTGGGGGTTTAAAAATTAAAAATCGAATTTGAATATGATATTCGAAATTGAATTTTCAAACGTGGGTAAAAATGTGGGTCGTGATCCCATGAATTGGGCTTAAATTGGGCCCACTTTGTTGAAATTTGTTCAGCACGAATATTCATTAGGTTGAGATGAGGCCCGAATTTTTGTATAAGCCTAAAATCTTAAAGGGTTTTCATGAGGCCCATTAATTCACATTTATGAATGGGCCTATTATGGATTATAATTATTGGCCCCAAAATTTTATGGTCAACATGAGACCTATTAAGATTGTGTGAGTCCGATTTAATTTTTTGATTATGATTAGGATTGTTTCATCCTATATAAATAGTATAAGAATTATTTCACTTCAAACATCGGCGTATACATATTCGTTTGATGTTTCAAAGATCGATCTAATTTTTGATCGGTTGCTAAAAGATGGTCGAATTCAATTGCAGGAGGGTCAAACAATACCTCCTGTGGAAGAATTAAAACGTAGACGATACTGCAAATGGCACCACTCATGGAGCCATAAAACAAATGAATGCACTGCCTTTAAGAGGCAGATTCAAAAAGAAATAAATGAGGGTCGGCTCATATTTGCCGACCAAGAAAATAAAAATATAGAAATTGATAAGAATCCTTTTCCATCCCAGGTTAACATGGTGAATATGAAAGGAAAAGAAAAAGCGACTGCAAAAAGGCAGATCCAAGAAGAAATAGACGAGGGTCGGCTAATTTTAGCCAATCAAGAAAAGGAAAAGATGAGGATTGACAAAAATTTGCTTCCTTTACAGGTTAACATGGTGAATGCTAAAGGAAAGGAGATTGCGGACAAGACGACCACAGAAAATATTGCACACGCCAAAAGAAATCTTCGGCTTTGCATAAAATGTAAAGCCGAAATGACAAAGAAAGATTGGGAAGCCATCGTCAACGACAAGAAAAGAGGCAACGAATGGAATGAATTGATGGCATTCCCCGAGGAATGGGATGACATTCCTGAAGGAGATGATCAAGAAGAGGATGGCTCAGATGAAGCCTCCAACGACACAGAACCGGAAGTCAATTCGGTTCAACACAAAAAAGATTTATTGATACAGAAAGTTCTGCATGACTACTACCATAATCGACGAGATGAACCTCATAGCCGATGGAGTTATCCAGAAAAACCATTCGGCTCAAAGCAAAGGTTTCTTGGGTATTGGCCGCACTGGCAGCATCAAGCCAGGCCGAGACCAAAACTGGAGTTCGAAGGAATGACTAAGGGAGACATAGAATTCCTTGGTCGAAGATTGGTCAATGAGCATGGCATTCAGCCCTGGCCGAGACCTTGGGAGAGGAGAGAAATCTTAAAAAATTATTTAAGAACGGTAAAGGTACCGGCAAATGTGCCGGTAGACAAATGACACGAAATCGAAGTAAAACCATTGGCGAGATGGTAAGGGCCGATGTTAACAAAGACACAAAAACGTCGGCAGCAGAGGATGCAAGCCGAGGCGAGGCAATAGTACGACGAAGCGAAAGGGATAAGACTGAATGTGTGGAGACGGCCTAATGAACCACCACACCCTTTTCGCCCGATGCGAAACAACCACGAGGCGGGTGGCTCATCGCCTGTCCCTTGGTTAAAATCGAAGATCGAACGGCCGGTCTCGGCTGAACTGAACGAGAAGATGACCAGGAGGGAGTTAGAGGACAAGATAGCCTCCCTCGAGACAATCATTAAACGAGAGAGATGGCCTCCTAAGGAGAGGGAGGTACGGTTGGAAGGCGATTCCTCCGCCGAGACAGCTAAGGAGTCCGAAGAAAAGAAACAAAGGATTCAAGAAAAATTGGCTGATGAAGGACCAGCCGATGTCAACATGGTTTATACTCTGCCACAGTCCTTTAAAGCAGAGTATACTGAGTATGAGGAGATGGAGAAAGAAGTTGGGCTCAATGTGGCCCAATTACAACTAGAGGATGCCAAACCGGCCGATGCGGTGGTTTTCAAGAAACCATCGGCCAAATAGACGAGGTTCGTGAGGCCTTTGTTTATTCGGGCCTTAATCGAAGGTCGGCCAGTAGGCCGAGTTATGGTGGATGGCGGAGCGATGGTGTAGCACACTGGACCTTTGCAAATTGCGAGGTTCGAGTGTTCGATTTGTATTCCGAACTTTTCCACACTTGGTGGAGGGCCGTCGATGGTATACCGGCCTAGAAGTTCGATCTCGAGAGTTTTGGCAGAGTCCTGAGAGTTTTTACTCTCGGGGACCGGTCCCTGATAGGAGAGACCGGTCCCCGATAGGAGAGACCGGTCCCCCAGTGAACAGTGCTGCGTAGCCGGCGAGGCAACCGGTCCCTGGCAGTTGAGACCGGTCCCCGAGCGCGTCTGCGCGGGGAGAGACCGGTCCCGCGCAGGGAGAGACCGGTTCCCGAACGTTGGATTTTCGGGGGCAGGCTGAGAGACCGGTCCCAGGTCGGGGAGACCGGTCCCTCTTGGCGAAAACTGCCCAGACCGGGCTGATGGGATTTTGGATTTTTGAGGGGCTTATCTGGATTTTATTACTTTAGAGCCTATAGAGAGCCCTCATTCTCTCTCTTTCCCTCATTTCTCTCAACCCTTGGCATTTTAGAGAGAGAAGAAGAGAGGGAGAAGAAGAAGAAGAAGAAGAAGAGGAGAAGGAGCTTGCTTAGAGGCTTTGGAGCATCATCTTCTTCCCATTTCCTCACCTTGGTGGCTTCGAGCTTGCGGTTGGAGCTTTGTGGAGGATCAAACTTCAACCCTACTTGGTTTTGAGCTTGGATTGGAGCTTCTCTTGAGGTTGGTAGCTTGTAATCCCCTTTTGATACATGTTTTCCTAGGTTTTACTAGATGAAACCCTAGATTTTGGGATTTTGGGTTTGTTTTGGGGGGTTTTTGGATTTGAGGGTTTTGAGACCTAATTGATGGGTTTAGAACCTTTGTTTAGATTAGATTGGAAGGACTCTAACTCCCATTTGGAGATCGTGAGAGCCTCTTCCGCAATCGGTAAGTTTTCTCCAACCCTAGCTTGAGAAGCTTAATGATTGAGCTATTTGCTCTTCGTTTCGTTTGGGTGACTCTATTTTTGATGTTTCTAGGGTATTAGGAAGCTTGTGGATACCTTCGTTCGGCGAAACGAAGAAGTCGATTTTGGTGGGTTTGACTTCATGAAAATAGGGGAAAATGGTCCCTATACCTTCTAAACTTTTCGTAAAGTATTTTTGAATGCAAATTCATGCTAAATATGATTTATATGAATTTTAGAACACTTAACATGCATGCCCCATACATCGTAAAATTTGTACTCCATATAGTAGAGCTATATGTGTAGATTGCACGCATTATGGATAGGGCTTGGTTTTGCAAGTTGAGAACATATCTCTATGCTAGAATTGAGTGAATTATGCATCATGAACATATTAATTCCATGCTTGGAACTCGTTGAACAAAAGTGTCATAAAGGGGCACTTGGAATTAGTAAACTATGAAAATGCAACTTAGAGACATATTGATAGGCCACTGCATATCTGCTATATTCCATGTTAGAGACATGATGACATAGAGATAGGCCACTGAGATACTTGATCTATATTCCATGTTGTTAGACATAAGGACTTGGTACTTGAGACAGATCATTGCTTGCTTGCCATTGTGCTCATTCGCACATGCTTGTGAGGGTCGCTCCCTACAAGCCGGCACTCCGGAGATAGCCATCGCGACATATGCTCGCCCGTGCGGGATTGGGCGTCGAAGTGGATTGCCATGGGGGAGGCTCATTCCTAGAGTGGGGATGTTGACTACCACGGGGCCATTAGGCACGGCGCAGGTCAGACAGCCTTCGGGTGGGTCTTATATGATTGGGACTTAGTGACAGAACGTGCTATGTGAACTTTAAAACTATTAAAGTGGACTTGAACTAGAATAGTAAACAAAGACATCTTTACTATTTTGAATTGAGAACATTGGATTGGTTGCATTCCTACGTTTATGCATGTCATACACACCCATGTACATTCATGATATAGTTGCTTTATTACTTATGCTAGTTATGCTAAGTAGAGATATCAGGTTGTAGTAAGTGCATTTTTACTTACCTTTCGTTTTTCTACTTTTATAGTCACTGACATCTCTTGTAGCTTTGGGCCTTGTGGTGTACTCACTGAAGTCAGTAATTGCCCACTGGAAACTATTTTTAGTAGTTCTCACGTCCCTGTTTTATAGTTTACTTTTCAGAGCCTTCGGCACCGGCAGAGGCACGGGATCGCGGCAAGGGGATCGCATAGCTAGTTAGCGAGGAGCGGTTCTTTGCCTTTGTGGTTTACTCTCTCCTTTGTAGTAGAGAGAGAGAGTGAGAGGTTTTTGTATCATATATAGAGACCACCTATGTATCTACCTATAGCACTTGTATTTGGGATTTCCTATTGTACTTACCTTATGTCTTATTTAGTGGATTTACAGTTTTACCCTTATCCTTTGTTGTAGCATTTAGACATTTATTATGCTCTGATACTCCTAGATGTCTTTTATTATTGCTTTTATTATTGTTGTTTTTAGACGCCTTATATGTTTTAGACGTATGGCGGGTCTGGGCACGCGCCGGGCGGGCTTCCGCTGGGTCCCGGGGCGTGACAGATGGTCAATGTCATGCCCACTTCGTTCTTCAAAAAGCTGGGCAAGGACGAAGATGAGTTGAAGCCCACTGACACAATTATGACCGACTTCACCGGTAGCGGTCAACAAGCTCGAGGGGTGCTTACGACCGAGATTACGGTAGGTTCTAAAACTTTACGAACTGCATTTTTTGTAGTGGATGCAGATAGCCACTACAACCTACTACTCGGACGCGATTGGATACACGCAAACGAATGCGTGCCTTCTACACTCCACGGAAAATTATTCCAGTGGATAGGAGATTAAGTTGAAGAAATCCGGGCCGAAGGACGGCCCCAAATGGTGGATGTCAACGCAAAAGAGGTTGACCACATCAATTGGGCCGACGCTGATCCAGACCAAATCTCTTTTGTAAGAGTTACGGAGGAGGGGATTCAGTTAATCCTCTCTAAAGACAAAGAAGCTATGGTGGTAGCCGAAGAGCCACCAAGTTGACTAAAATGGAATGTGAAGAATCAAGAACCGAAGCTTTAGAGAAGCTTCGGCAAGAAGAGCTGATCGACAGGATCGGCTGTGTGATAAATTCGGCCCAGCAGGCCGATGATGCGGTGTACAACAAGAAGGCCGAAAAGGCCGATAATGAACATGTAGTAAAATCGGTTGTTAAAGCCAATATGAAAAATATGGGGAACTCGGCTGTTCAAGCCGAATGTGATACACCAGATGAAGTGATTAGGCGAACAACTAACTTGAATTTAGAATAATCGCCTATCAAAGTCGGTAAAAAGAAATTGAAAACTCAGGATCCATTAATTGAAGTAAACTTAGGATCCGATGGAGACAAGAAGCCGACTTATATTAGTGCCAAGCTTTCGATTCAACAATAAGAGGAGCTGAAAGAATTGCTAAATGAGTAAAAAGACTGCTTTGCCTGGAGCTATGAAGAAATGACAGGACTAAGCCGAGAAATTGTAGAGTATAGACTACCTATTAAAAAAGGATATAAGCCTTACAAACAGCCGGCTCGTAGGTTTGAGTCAAATATTGTACTCCAAATCAAAAATGAAATAGAAAATCTTTTAAAGGCCGGTTTTATAAGAGCGGCCCGTTATGTTGATTGGGTATCCAATATAGTTCCAGTGCGAAAAAAGAATGACAAACTTAGAGTTTGCATTGGATTTAGGAACTTAAATTTGACAACACCTAAGGATGAATATCCAATGCCAATAGCCAATATATTAGTAGATTCGGCTGCCGGTAATGAAATCCTGTCTTTTATGGACGGACATGCTGGTTATAATCAAATTTTCATTGTCGAAGAAAACATAGCTAAAACGGCCTTTAGATGCCCAGGGTCTATTAGAACCTTTGAATGGGTAGTCATGCCGTTCGGTTTAAAAAATGCCAGAGCTACTTATCAAAGAGCAATGAATTTTATTTTCCATGATTTAATCGGCAAAATGTTGGAGATTTACATTGATGATATAGTTGTGAAATCCAAATCACAAGCCGAACATTGGGTAGATTTAAAGCTCGCCTTTGAAAGAATGAGAAAATTTAATTTGAAGATGAATCCTTTGAAGTGTGCTTTTGGAGTCTCAGCAGGAAATTTTCTGGGATTTTTGGTACATAAGAAGGGGATTGAAATCGATAAAAACAAGGCGAAAGGTATATCAGAATTGTCGCTACCAAAAAGCAAAAAAGAGTTGCAAAACTTGTTGGGAAAAATCAATTACTTGCGGTGATTTATATCGAATCTGGCCGGTAGAATAGGGGTTTTCACTCCATTATTTCGGCTTAAAAGTAAAGAAGAATTTATTTGGACAGAAGAACAATAAGGAGCATTTATAAAGAAATATTTAACAAATCCTCAAGTTCTTATACCTCCTAAACAAGGACAGCCGATGAAGTTATACATTTTGGCTGTGGAAGAAAATTTAGGATGTTTGTTGGCCCAAGAAAATGAAGAAAAAGAAGAACATGCCATTTATTATTTAAGCCGACGATTATTAGATACTGAAAAACGATATTCGGCTATTGAAAAATTATGTTTGGCTTTATATTACTCTTGTACAAAATTAAGATATTATATTTTACCAACCGAAGTATCGGTAATATGTAAAACCAATCTGGTAAAATATATGTTATCTAAGCCAGTTTTGAGAGGAAGAATCGGAAAGTGGATGTTAGCCTTATCTGAATTTTCCCTCAATTATGTTCCGACAAAAGCTGTTAAAGGACAAGCGATAGTCGATTTTCTGGCTGATCATCCATGTGACGAAATCGAGGAGCCGAAACAAAATTTAGTCGGCTGTCAACCTTGGATCCTTTACTTTGACGGCTCAAGAACAGCCGAGTCCGCAGGAGCTGGAATAGTTATACACTCTCCTGATGGATATTCATGTCAATTTGTCACGCCCCGGGGTCCCCTTTTAGTTTGAAACACAGCGGAAAAGCGTTTAAATTTTTTCTTTTAGTTTGAAACACAGCGGAAAAGCGTTTAAATTTTTTTTTTTGAAAACCTGACCCCAGAGTATGCCAGATCCGCCACAAATACAGGGAATCCACTGTTCACACGGACAGAGTCTCCCCTGTATTTACACGGGGTCACACAAGTACAAAAGTACAAACAGTATACAACCACAACTAAATGAATATACAGATAGCTATACATTCATACATTCACCATTCACACCGTAGTTTTACATTCGATGTTTAAACAAAAGTCCACGAAAAATCTTTTGAAAACTGTTCCATACGCGAAAACTTTTATCTTTTATAAAAGCTACCACGAGGGGTAGAAAACCTTTTATTTTACCAAATCCAGAAATCCTTTTATTACATTCATGAAAGTCCACATATTCCAATGTAATAAAAATACTGAACCATATAAACTGACTAAGCTATAACAACAGAATAGTAGGGATAAAACTAAACCGATAACCTGGGTCGGAAGCTCTATCGACCGCTACGAACGTACCTCACGTCTCGTCCCAAAACTCAACGCCTGCAATACCTGAAAAATAGTGGGGGAGGTGAGAACATGTAAACATGTCTCCCCTCCCAGTGGGTACCGCAAGCCGATGAAGGCGAGGAGTACTCACCGGATCAGGAAGAGCTAAACAACAGTACGGGTCAGTAGAAAATACAGTAGCAATAATAATGAATGAAAGAGACATATATATGAAAGAAAGTACAACTACCGCTACTGTAATGAACAACTGAATGTATACATGTAACAAGACTATAGTAGCAAGACAATGTAACGAAAGAACTGAAGATATACAAGTGACCACTGCTACTATAGTTATATGCGTCAACCGGACAAGTAGTCCAAAAGTACCCAATCTAAACCGCCGTGTCGGTCTAAGGACCTCAGGCAAAAGCCACTACCTGCTCGCACCTGGCATGTAACCCTAGCACAAAGAGAACACCGCTGGGCTCACGGGTCGGATGTACGACCACTTTTCCGGAAAAGAACACCCTCCTGCGGGGGATCAACCCGCTGGTGTACGTGAAATGCACTCGAGCTGTGGCGATCAATGCGGATATGATCAATAGCCAAATGTCGGCAACCAGCCGACAATCACCGCCCCTCGGGGCAAACCGACCAATAGGTCATCAAACTATATAGAAGCACAAGAACCGACTACTCAGGTCAACTAAGAGGGAACCACTCAACATCCTACCGAAGGTATACAAGCACTGACTACTAATGTCAACTAACATATATGCACGACGAACCGACGAATAGGTCACCAGAGTATATCAATAGAATCCCGAATTACCGTCGGCCACTAGCCGACAATCCAACCCCTCAGGGTACACCGACCTCATAGGTCATCAAACGACAGGACTCACGAAGCTGACTGACTAGGTCACAAATATGCCAAATAGTGGAACTGTGTAAACTATAATCATCCGTCGGTGCTAACCGACAATCCCACCCCTTAGGGTATACCGACCTCAAGGGTCATCGAACGATGTACGAGAACCGACCAATCAGGTCACCGAAACGAAGTACCAGAACCGACCAACCAGGTCAACAGATACAGAATGCAACAACCAACCAACTAGATCAACAGATACGGAATGCAACAACCAACCAATTAAGTCAACAGATACGCATATAGATAGAACTGCTCTACTCCTACTCGGGATACTAAGCATGCAAACAACGAGTAGTGTATAACGAATAAACAAGGGTGCAAGGCTCAATATACTATGCGATAGTAACAACAGAAGAGTAAGGGTAAGAAACCATCACCGAGCGTGCACCACTGTACCGACGTCGGATCGAAGTACCCACCTGTACAAATGCTGCGCCTGTCTCCTGACTGCAAAAGGACGTCAACCGGACCTAAGGAAGGTCCACCGGGTTAGTGTCTAACCCACAGCTAATAACCACTAAATCCACAACCTACAAGCAAACCCATGGAGATCGGTTTCCCAAACCGATCGCCGTAATACGCCGGAAGTCCCGTAATCGCACGGGGACTCCGCCGGGAGCCACGAACTGTCCCGGAACATACCGACTCGAGCTACGAGTCACCTGCTGCCACTAAACATAAATAATCGTGCATCATGGCAGCGAACACAACTCCTCGTGTCGAAACAATTATCGTCGGATAATCGTTTCGATTCGGGTTCCCGGAAGTGTCTAATTCGACACCGGAACCCACCGTCGCTCACCCGTCATTTCCGAACTCTCGAAATGACGCAAGTGACCAGCCAACAAGGCTCAGCGACTACACAAAAGCTCACGAAGCACCGTCGGAATAATTCCGAACCGAACCCGCGTTCCGTCGGCGGATTTCGCCGAAAAACGCACCGGAAATGCATTTCCGATCTTCGCAAGGGTCTGGGGCCTTGGACAATCAGTCCAGAGGTTATCCTCAACCAACACTTGCTGCCAACAGCAGCTACGACGAACCAAAATGCATAAAAGCCCTCCTGAATACCTGAAATCGCATTATTTCATGCGATTTCGGCGCTTTTACGGTCCAACTACGCAAACCAGAGGTCAAACTGCCGAGCCAAGATACCCACTGATAGGTTTCGATGTGCCGGAGGCCGTGCTCACCTTTCGGAGCACTGCCAACCCTTGTGGCAAACGCACACCCGACGCGAACCTCAGCGAAACAGCGCGCACAGCGCTTACATTGCGTCAAATTCGCAAACCAGGGCATCGTTGACCCCAACGGAGGTGAGCACGACGTTCGGCATGAAACGAGGATGATCGTGCTCACTTCCACATTCACCGGGGTGCCTTCGGATCGCCTGAAGGGTGACCGGAACCCTAAAACTGAGTGCTGTAACTAAAGTTTCAGCTTACCAGATCCGAGAGAGCTAGGGTTGGCCGGCAGCTGCCGGAAGGTGGGCGCTCCGGCCGGGGACGAGCGTGGAAGGTCGGAGGGGTCCCGGGCAGGCGCTGCCCGGCGGCGGAAGGCGGCCGGTGGCGCGGCGGCACAGATCAACCCGAGACTTGCTCTCGGGTTCATGGGTTCCGCGGCGGTCCGGCGGCGGCCGGAGGAGCTCCGGGAGGCGACGGTCTGTCGGCGGAGGTCGAGGAGGAGGAGGTGCTCCCGACGGTGGGCGGCGGCGGCCCTCGAAGGCCGTACTGGTCCAAGCAGGGCCCGCACGCGCTCGGGACGGCCGCAGAGAGCTCGGGCGGCGGCCGGCGGCGTGCGGGGACGGCGGGGAGGCGCGCGCGAGGTCGCCGGAGGTCGCCAGAGGGCGGCGCGGCCGATAGGGAGCGGTGGCGGCGCGCGGATGCAAAGATGACCCAAGCTCGGCCTGGGTGCATGCAGGTGGCCGCAGAGAGCTGGGGCGGCTCCGGCGGCGTGCGCTGACGGTGGGGCCGGCGGCGGAGGTCGCCGGGGCTCCGAGGAAGGGTGTCTCGGCCGTCCCAAGGTGGCGGCGGCAGTGCTAGCAGGGAGCTAAAGCTCCTGGGCCAGATCTGCCAAGATCTGGCCGCAGCCTGTCTGGGCGGCGGCGGCGGTGCGCAGGGACGACGGCGGCGACGAGGGGAGTCGCCGAAGGCTGGGCCACGGCCAGGGGACAACGGTGCTCGAGCTAGGTGGCTACCAGGGTCCGCAAACCACAATGCGGTGAAGGGGTTGGCCAAAAGGGAGAGAAAGAGAGGTGATGCAGGGATTTCCGGCGGCCGGAGGAGCTCGCCGGCGGCCGGAGCATGCGCACGGGGAGGGCAGGAGATGGCTGAGGCGGCTGGTGGACTAGGGCTAGCAGGAACGACCTAGGGTTAGGGTTTCCAAGCAAAAAAATCTAACATCAACCTATAAATGTAAGTGTAAATTTGCCGAAAAGTCCTCCAAGACTCAACCATTTAATCTTAGTCCCTCACCGCACGAATAAAACGTGCATAAACCCCTCCACGTGCGATTTCACGCGAAACGGTACATAAAATGTCGCAACTTTTGCGAAATTACCGTTTTGCCATCACCGACCTCTCCTCGATCAACGCGCGATCTCCGCAGATCCGTCCGTCAGATTTGCGAACGGATTGCACCAGTGCGATCAGCACCTCGGAGACAACAAAGCTACACTTTCGATTCATCTCGATCGACCACGGATTCACAACAAAATCCAACCTTCTTCCAATAGAAGGAAACACACACACAAATACATATAAAACATGTATTTTTGGATTTTCTCGAAATCTGTGCGTCAAACTCAAAATCCATCAGCGCCACTAGTTCCAGAATAGCTGAACCGGTCGAAACGAGCTATTGGACTGATATGAACGGAGTCCGATACGCACCAGAAGCCAACTCTACTCCGTGGCTTCTCCGGAAAACCGAAGTTACTATTCACTTAAGTGAAAACTAAAAATCGCGTATCTTCTCCATTTTAGCTCAGTTTCTCCTGAAACTTGACGAGTGCTTATGTAATTAAATTACACACATAAACATCATCAACAGAAAGTTTAGTTGCACTGTCAAAAATCTCAGTCCTTACACAATTTGCTTTTGAGCTAGATTTCGGCTGCTCTAATAATCAAGCCGAATATGAGGCCTTAATAATTGGCCTCGAGATTTTACAAAATTTACGAGTTAAGTCAATCAAGGTTATCGGTGATTCACAGTTAGTAATTAAATAAGTGAATGGAGAATACCGATGCGAAAATCGAAATTTGCAAAATTATTTAAGAAAAACAATAGAATTGTTTTGCAGTTTCAGAGAAGTTCAATTTAAGCATTTGACCAGAGAGAAAAATGAACAAGCAAATGAATTAGCCCAATCGGCTTCAGGGTATATGTAGCGCACTGGACCTTTGCAAATTTCGAGGTTCGAGTATTCGATTTGTATTCCAAACTTTTCCACACTTGGTGGAGGGCCGTCGATGGTATACCGACCTAAAAGTTCGATCTCGAGAGTTTTGGCAGAGTCCTGAGAGTTTTTACTCTCGGGGACCGGTCCCTGATAAGAGAGACCGGTCCCCCAGTGAACAGTGCTGCGCAGCCGGCGAGGCAACCGGTCCCTGGCAGTCGAGACCGGTCCACGAGCGCGTCTGCGCGGGGAGAGACCGGTCCCGCGCAGGGAGAGACCGGTTCTCGAACGTTGAATTTTCGGGGGCAGGCTGAGAGACCGGTCCCAGGTCGGGGAGACCGATCCCTCTGGGCGAAAACTGCCCAGACCGGGCTGATGTAAATTTGAGTTTTTGAGGGACCTAAGTGGATTTTGTTGCTTTTAATGGCCTATTTGGCCATTTCACCCTCTTCTCTCCTCATTTCTTCCCTTCCCACCTATTCTAGAGAGAGAAGAAAAGAGGGAGAAGAAGAAGAAGAAGAAGAAGAAGACGAGGGGGAGGAGAAGGAGCTTGCTTGGAGGCTTTGGAGCATCATCTTCTTCCCCATTTTCTCACCTTGGTGGCTTCGAGCTTGCGGTTGGAGCTTTGTGGAGATCAAACTTCAACCCTACTTGGTTTTTAGCTGGATTGAAGCTCCTCTTGAGGTTGGTAGCATGTAATCCCTACTTGATACATGTGTTTTCTAGGTTTTTACTAGATGAAACCCTAGATTGGGATTCTAGGATTAGATTTGGGGCTTTTTGATTTGAAGGCTTTGAAACCTTTTTGATGGGTTTGGAACCTTATATAGGTTAGATTTGGAAGACCCCTACCTTCCATTTGAAGATAGAGAGGTTTTTCACTTGAGGTGAGTTTTTTCCAACCCTAGCTTGAGTTGGTTAATGATTGAACTTAGCGCCATTCGTTTCGACTAGATGACACTTGTTTTCATACCTTTAGGTACTAGGAGTATGGTGGACGCCTTCGTCGTGGCAAACGAAAGCTTTCGTTGACGACGGTGGGTTTGGCTTCGTGGAAATGGGGCGAAATGGACCTATGCTCTTTCTATTTGTTATAAAATATTTTTAAATTTATTTCTATGCTAAATGGAATTTATATGAATTTTAGAGCACTTAAAATGCATGCCTTGTGTATTATGAAAATTTCACTATATAGTAGAGCTATATGAGTAGAATGCATGCATATGGGAAAAGTGTTTATTTGCAAGTGGAAAATACATCACTTATGAGGATTATGACTTGGAATATGTACTTTGGAACATAGTTGCCATGCTCTGGCATAGAGAACAAGAGTGTCATCAAGGGGCACTTGAAACTAGTAAACTATGAAAACTGCAACATAGAGACATATTGATAGGCCACTACTTATCCGCTACATTCCATGTTAGAGACATGATGACATAGGGATAGGCCGTTGAGATACTTGACACATTCCATGTTATTAGACATGAGGACTTGGTACTTGCGACAGATCGTTTGCCTACTTGCCATTGTGCTCATTCGCACATGCTTGTGAGGGTCGCTCCCTACAAGCCGGCAATCCGGAGATAGCCATCGCCGATTCATATTCACCGTGCGGGATTGGGCGCCGAAGTGGATTGCCGTGGGACAGGCTCATTCCTAGGGTGGGATGATGACTACCATGGGGCCATTAGGCTCGCACCGGCCAGACAGCCTACGGGTGGGTTCAGGCATAGACAGCCTTCGGGTGGGTCTCTTCAGATTTACTTTGAGTATTCATTATAACATGTGGACAGATGATGACTTAGTGTACTACTTGGACATTGACTAGAATAGTAAACAACGGAACTTTACTATTTCACATTGTAAACATTATGATAGTTGGAGACTTTCACTTCATGCATAGTTGCTTCATTTCTTATGCTAATTATGCTAAGTAGAGATATCATGTTGTAGTAAGTTACATTTTACTTACCTTTCGCTTTTCTACTTTTATAATCACTGACATCTTTTGTAACTTTGGGCCTCGTGGTGCATTCACTGAAGTCAGTAATTGCCCACTGGGAACTATTTTTAATAGTTCTCACGCCCCTGTTTTATGGTTTACTTTTCAGAGCCTTCGGCACCGGCGGAGGCACGGGATCGCGGCAAGGGGATCGCTTAGCTAGCTAGCGAGGAGCGGTACTTTGCCTAGGTGGTTTACTCTTTCTTTTTGTAGTTGAGAGAGTGAGAGGTTTTTGTATCCATGTATAGAGACCACCTATGTATCTACCTATAGCACTTATATCTGGAATTTTCTTGTATCACTTTATGTTTTATTTAGTGGATTTACAGTTTTATCCTTATCCCTTGTTGTGGCATTTAGACATTTATTATGCTATGATACTTCTAGATGTCTTTTATTATTGCTTTTATTATTGTTGTTTTTAGACGCCTTATATGTTTTAGACGTATGGCGGGTATGGGCACGTGCCGGGCGGGCTTCAGCTGGGTCCCGGGGCGTGACAGATTAATTTGGTATCAGAGCCTAGGGTTGAGTCTTAGGGGACCTAGCAGACCTTAAGCCGGTTGGACTATAGGAAATAGGCTCGTGAGAGACGAGATCTATTTGACTTGTAAGCGAAAGTATCTGAATTGGGTATCTTGGATAACTCTAGAAAGTGGAGTTAAATCGGAGTGTTTGACTTCTAACTTCGCGGAGCGTTACGTTGGCGGCCGACAACGTAACATCGGGAGTTAGTAGTGTAGAACACTTCTTTACTTTCGCATGATTTGGGGTTTGTATTTTGAGCGGGGATGCGATAGCGTGAGTATTGTACTGGACACTCCGAGTAGGTGTTAAACGTCGACCCAGGGCCCTTCACTAGCCACTTGTCACTCGCCTCTATATGTATGCCATGCATGCGTGCGAATGATCTACTTATGAATGAATACGTGGCTCCTGTATCAAATAAAGCCCTGGAGCGAACTCCGTTAATTAAAACCATACCTGCCACAAGGCGATGCTCCTCCGCCTCCGCAGGCTTCTCAGCTTGGACCTGAGCGACGAACACCCGTCCGCTCGGGGCCGATCGCGTTACTTCAGGTTGACGCGGCATCATCACGCGTCCAGTCGACGCGGCTGTCGGTGGAGCTCCTCCATAGTGAGCCGGAATCGCCGGCGCCGATGCAGTCGATGGGGCAGGTGAGGCTCCTCCCCCCGGGCAATCTCGAATGAAGTGCCCCGGCTGCCCACACTTGTAGCATTTGCCTCGGCCTTGTTCACAGCGCGAGACCGGATGGTCTCCGCCGCATATCATGCATCGCCGCACTCAACCGCCCTTCTGTTGAGTGCGCGCATACTTCAGGGGCTTCTTGTAACATGTCTGTCCCCCAGAACTACCGCCACCTTGGCATTTCTTGCCCTTATCCTTAGACTCGGCCAAAGCCTCACGCTTCTCCCGAACGTGGGCATCTCCGTGCTCCGCCCATAGCGCTCGGTCGAAGACCTCCGCAAAGGTCGAGAGCTTGAGTATCTGCACGGCCTTGTAGATCCCCGGCCGAAGTCCTCGCAAGAACCACTCGGCCCGGTCCCGGTCATCCTTTACAACATCCGGGACACAGTCGATAATATGGGAGAATTATTGTTCATACTCCGCCACTGAGCGGTCCCCTTGCTCTAGCTTGCGGAACTTCTCCTTGAGCTTTCGCTTCAACGTATCGGGGAAATAGTTGGCGAACATCTCTCGCTTGAATTCCTCCCATAACATGGGCGGAAGGCCGGGAAGCCGATCCTGCTTGACTCGCTTCCACCAAACTTTCGCCGCCTTCTCCAAGCAGTGGGTGGCGAGATACACCTTGTCCCTCTCCAAGGTACGCAAGTCGTCGAAGAGGGTTTCCATCGAGTCGATCCAAGACTCGACCATCTCCGGTTCCACCTTCTCGCCCTCAAAGGTTGGCGGATGGAACTTGTTGAACTTGATAAGAGCCGCCAATGCGCGCTCTCCCTCCACGTCTTCGGCCGACACATCGGGTGTAGCCGATCCCGATGCCGCCTGTGGTGCGATCGCTGGCGGTGGGCGTGCCGTCACTGGAACCGCCGCTATGCCCTCACCCTCTGCCGCTCTAGGTATATGAGTCGAGGGTGCGGGCGGACCACCGCCTTCATTTGTCGTCGCAGCCGCCGCCGCGATCTGCCGCTCCAATAGATCCTGGAGCTGCTCAAATCTGGTCTCCTGGCGCTGCACCACACTGGTCAGCGCGGTCACTTGCGCTTGCAACCGATCAATCACGCTCGGTTCCTCCTGCTCGGGCGCCTCAGGAGTCGGCGCTCGGGCAGTCCTACGCGTGTAGCGTCTTGGAAACATTAGCCCCTGAAACGCAGATACTCGGTCAGTTATCTTAACCAATTGCTTCGTCGCAATTACGTCACATGACGACTCATCAACAGAATTGGGCGGAAGCACACAAGTGTACTCGTTCTAGACTCTTGGTATCATGTCGTCGGCCGCCTACACAACAACCTCAAGACAAGAACTCATACCACTTGAATCCGTCTCTAATCACAACTAGAGACATGTTACCAACTTCGACCCAATCGAATCGACTTCCGCCATTGCTATAGGTTCATGTTCCGCTCACGCACCTATAACCTTAGGGCTTACCAACCTAGGGTCTCCTAGGTCATCCTAGACTCTCTCTTTACTTGCTCTTATTGCTCTGATACCAAAACAGCTGTCACGCCCCGCCCCGAATCCACTATCAATTTGGCAGGGTTCGGCCGCGACGGCGAGCCGCCGAACGGACAGCACCTCCCCTGTCCGCCCAAGGCTCAACAACAGGAATGTGTACATGAACCTACCCAGGAAATTAAATTCTAAGTATACACATTCAAGAGGGCACAAACAGTGCCAACAATACGAGAGCAAGCAATCCACAAGATAAACAGGTGAAATAAAGAGAGTACTTTACTAACTATTACAATAGTTCCGTCATTCTCATTTACATCATTATCTTTAAATGGATACATTAGTCATCCAAAATACATAGCTCTCCAAATCCTCACCTACAATGAATCTCTCTCTCAATACATAGGTGACTAATGCAAAAAGGAAAGCTACTATACTACCACGGTCTCACTGGTCGGGCACGATGCCCTTGCCGCGGTCCTCCCTCGGCAACCCTGTACCTACCACTGGAAATAGAGTGGGGTGAGAACTATCTTCCATAGTTCCCAGTGGGCTCGGCCGCTGACTCTGCCGATCTCCCCACTAGGTCCAAGTAGGCACAAGTAACAACAGATAGATAGATAGATAGATATGTATATGAAAGCTATAAATGCAATAGTAGGAAAACTATGCTACTATGCCCATAATCATGAATATGAATGCATGCATCATATAATAAAGGTTTGCTACCATGCTAACAAATTCGATTCATGTTCGAATAGCAATGTTCAATGACATTATTTAACCTTTTCTCTTTCCATTTACCCAATCTGTGGCGAGGCCCTAGGGCTTGCCCATGACTCATCTTTCAATCCCAAAGTGGGGAGGGAGCTCCAAGTGCATCCAAGCCCGGGACCGTCTGCGGACCTCCATGTGGTCCGGACCTCCAAGTGGTCCTAGTCGCACGACACTCCGGAGTACTTGACGACCATCCCCTCCATGTGAGGATTGGATGGCTATACTATCCCAAACGCAGACTGTGAGCTAGATCTATCCTCTCCAAGTGAGGATACACGGTCACTAGGGTCAACAACCCAATCCAATCCTCTCCAAGTGAGGGTGCCCTACCACTAGGGTCAATGCCCAATCAAGTCCTCTCCAAGTGAGGATGCCCTACCACTAGGGTCAATGTCTCAATCGACTCATCAACAACCTCTCCATGTGAGGATGCCTTACAACTAGGGTCAACATCTCTCGCGGAATCATTTGTTCCCGACATTCATGCAAGGCTATTTAGCGTTTCTAAATTCATTGCTCAAAAGGCATTTTCTAAGGGATCCACCTATCCTTAGGTCCATCGACCTCTAGTGTCATTTACACTACATTAATGCCACTCATCATCATTCAATGTTTGGATGCCACTCGTTTGTTCTTTAACAATAACACTACTTTCTATGTCATCCACACCCCCATCGGGTTCATCTCTATCTTTAGCATCATAGGATCCACGTTCCGACCCAATCCTCACCTATCTAAGTTACCAAGCGTTCCAAGTACACTAGGTTATCATTTAGAAAGCATAAGGAATGGTGCAACTATGCAATCCTACAATGCAACATGAAGAAATGAGATTAAATGCAATCTAAGACATAGAAGGAGTTCGAAAGCTTCGGGATGGCACCCTCCACCTTTAATCGATGTAGAGGCTTAGAAAATCCTTCTCGGCGAGCTTTACAAAAAGGCTTTAGCCTTCCTCGCCCGAATCAACACTAGCCCGGCCCGATTTTGCCGAGAACTTCACGTCGGTCCGTCGAATGCCAAAATCAACTTCGCCCCCGTGTTTTGTGACCTAACAATAGGATTTCCAAGGCTTCAAATGAGATCAATCTCATACTTTCACAAAAACCCCATTTTGGAGCCCTAGGTTTGCACCTATAGCAAACCACCCACTAAATTTCTAGATTCCTGGGATTGATCTATTTAGAAGCTAGCTTAGGGTTCATTTGACCCATTCCAAAGCATAAAAATCCCAAACCCTAAGTTTTACAAGCTAGGGTTTGTAGCTTACCTCTTGAGCTACACCAATGGAGAAGAGAGAAAGAGATGAAGATGCTCCAAGCCTTCTTTATCTTGTTCTCCTCCTTCTTCTTCTTCTCTTTCTTCTTCTCCTTCTCTTTTGTTCTTTCTTTTCTAGAGAGAGAGAGAGCAATGAGAGAAAATGAGAGGGAGAAAATGAGAGTGTAAGGGAGAGAGAGGGCTCAGCCTACTCTAATAAAGGCCATTTTGCATAAAAATCCCTCAACTTTCCATCCACTGCATAGCCCTTACTGGGCAGTTTTCGCGCGGAGGGACCGGTCTCCCCGACTTGGGACCGGTCCCTGAGAGCTTCCCTCGGGCGCATGCGTTCGGGAACCGGTCTCTCCACGGGAGACTAGTCCTCGGGAGACCGGTCTTCGCTTGAGAGACCGGTCCCCGAGAGCTCGATTTTTAGGACTTAGCCAATTTTTGGCAATTCTCACTAGGACCACGTTCGGGAACCGTTCCCTCCCTACCAGGGACCGGTTGCATTATGCAACCCCGCTACAACCAGCCAATGGAACCGGTCTCTCACCTGCAGAGACCGGTCCCCGAGAGCAACATCAACCCAATGATGCAGTTTGCCTCATTTGCTCTCGCGGACTCAACTCCAAAACACTTTTTATGTTTCGGACATTTCCAACTCCCACAAAGGGTATTCTCTCGACAATTAGTTGATCCCGAATGAAGTACAATCCTCGGATTTCGAGAATTCACTTCTTTACACATACAATACTACAAATAGTAGTATAGAGCTGCTAGAGTAAACAGAAACTAAACAAATGGAGTGCCATATACATAGTCCAATACCAAAAATACAGAGCTACTCGCACTGGCGAGTTAAGTATACTATGTACATGAACTCAAAGCAAAACATCTACCTGCAGTAGGGGTACCTCTAGCTCGGCACGTCTGGTAGGGCTCTAACTCGTGACGCCCTTGCCTCGATCCTGATCTGCGACAGCAGCAGCCGACGACAGTGGCTCTGCAAAAATAGGGGGTAATAACAGGGCGTGAGAACTACTGTAAAAACAGGTAGTCCTCAGTGGGTGCCGCCCTCAACAACATCGGTCGACCCACTAAGTCTACAGAAGGGAGCAAAGATAGTAGTAAATGCCGGAATGAAATCTACCGCTATGGATCACTACACTATCATGCTCTACACTAACCAACTGTAAAAAATGTCAAATCTGACCCAATCCAATCGGGACTGTAAGCATACCCGTCCCTGGGACTGTGAACACACCCATCCCTGCCCAGTTGTGACTGTCCAGCTACCTCCACACTACTAGTACGTGGAGAGCGAGTCCAACCGGCATGAGCGACACCAACGAGAAAGCACAACGCCCATCTCCGAAGTGGCACTCGTGGGAGCTACCCAACCGAGTATGCAGCGTATCTCTGTCGAGCTCAATCAGGCTCTCAAAAGCCAAAGTCAAATAACTGACTCAAACTGGTCTAACAATCAACAGGTAACGTGCCCTCGGCACAATTCGACGCCAAATAGGCGATACGGGTCAACCGTCAATCTCGATGGCACCCAACAGTCCGAAACAGCCTGAACGCTACTGTAAAAATACACTGGCATCCCAGCACGAGCGTAACTGAAAACTAAACTATCTGGAATACTCACTATGAGGATTTACTGCAACAGTAAAAATTTATACAACGGCCCCTAGAGCTAAATCAGGTAGTTTAAGCATATGACGATCATAATCGCGAGTTTTCTCCTAAGTCTCATCCAAGTCCAACATGTATATATATCCAAAGATAATAACTAAGGCTCCAATTCAGATTATTAATCATAGTAAATCAATGAACTGAGCAATTGCTACACACAAAATAATTCCACGAATACATGTCAACTATATAGGCACTTAGGAGTAAACCGATGATTAACCCACCTAAATCGCAAATCCCCGATAGTGAAGAAGGTCACCGGAGTTCCTGTCAAGCTCGGCGCAGCTCTCCGAACCAGCGACAACAACGCTCCATGGGTCTAAACATAGAAGCCCACAATAAGCCTCGAANCACTGGCATCCCAGCACGAGCGTAACTGAAAACTAAACTATCTGGAATACTCACTATGAGGATTTACTGCAACAGTAAAAATTTATACAACGGCCCCTAGAGCTAAATCAGGTAGTTTAAGCATATGACGATCATAATCGCGAGTTTTCTCCTAAGTCTCATCCAAGTCCAACATGTATATATATCCAAAGATAATAACTAAGGCTCCAATTCAGATTATTAATCATAGTAAATCAATGAACTGAGCAATTGCTACACACAAAATAATTCCACGAATACATGTCAACTATATAGGCACTTAGGAGTAAACCGATGATTAACCCACCTAAATCGCAAATCCCCGATAGTGAAGAAGGTCACCGGAGTTCCTGTCAAGCTCGGCGCAGCTCTCCGAACCAGCGACAACAACGCTCCATGGGTCTAAACATAGAAGCCCACAATAAGCCTCGAATCTGCCCAAAGCAACAGTAGTAGAGAGAAGCAGTGATACGACCAAGCTAACTTTCACCAAATTCAGCAAATAAAGACTTCGTGGATTCCTCTCGAAGTCCCAAATACAACGAATCAATTCTCGTCAAAATCCGACACTTCTACGCCGAGAACGAGCCAAAGCGCCAACGATCGACGCCGGAAAATCTGCAAATCAGCACTTAGCTCGAATTTGATAATGCATGGAAATGAAAAAGCAAATCGACGGAACACCCACCTCAACAGCGACTAGCATCAGGGCGACATCAATAACGGCGAAGATCCACGCTCGCCCGGCCTCATTGAGACACAACAGCGACGAACGTACGCTCGAACGGCTCCGCGGCGCGACGTCGACGGCGAAACCTCCACCCGAGCTCCCTTCTTGGCTCACGATCGAAGCTAGAGAGAGAGGAGTAGAAGGATAGTACAAACTCTCTCTCTCTCTCAGCTCTACATAAGCCTAAATAGAGAGAGAGGGAAAGGGTGACACGAACGAGGTGGAAAAAGACCAAAAAGTCCTCCTACCTACCCTGGCGTACCGGTACACGGGCTCGCGTACCGGTACAAAAAGCCAACCCGAGAGCAGTTTGCGCGCAACCTGTGGAGTGTACCGGTACACCATGATGGCTGTACCGGTACAGCAAGCAGAAAATCAGCTTTTTTGCAGATTTTCTTGCTAAATGCTGCTCTCGCGTCGCACAGAGTCCATTTTGAGTCTATTTCACGCCAACGCGATTCAGACTTGTCTCGACACTTTCCAGAGCTGTCGACAAGCCTTCACTACCCAACACTAGGGATCTCACATCCTTCCCCACTACAAAAAGTTTCGTCCTCGAAACTTCGCACAACCTCAGCTCCGGGCATCGAACAGATAGGAATAGGACTCCCTCATCACCGTCTCAGGCTCACAAGTCGCCTCCCGTTCCTCGTGATGACTCCACTGCACTTTCACATACGGGACGACCCGGTTGCACAATTCTTTCATCTCCCGAGCAAGAATCCGCAACGATCGCTCCTCGTTTCTCAGATCCTCGCCAATCTCGAGTGGAGTGAAATCAATCACGTGAGAAGGATCGAAAACATATCTCCTTAGTGCCGAGACGTGGAAAACATCGTGAATGCCAGCTAGTCGCGGGGGTAGAGCGATCATGTATGCAACTGGTCCCACTTGCTCCAATACCTCAAAAGGGCCAACGAAACGTGGACTGAGCTTTCCACGTACTCCAAATCAGCGAATCCCTCTGGACGGCGAGACTTTAAGGAATACATGATCTCCAACCTGAAACTTTAAGTCTCGTCTCCTGGTATCGGCGTAGCTCCTCTGGTGGCTCTGGGCTGTCAAAAGGTGTCGTCGAACAACTCTCACATTTTTCTCAGCCTCTAGCAAAATCTCAGGCCCTAAAGTCCTCCTCTCACCCACATCGCTCCAAAACAAAGGGGATCGACATCTGCATGCATACAACGTCGCAATCGGAGCCATCTGGATTCTCGTTTGATAGCTGTTGTTGTACGCAAACTCAGTTAGTCTCAAATATCGATACCACCCTCCTCCAAAATCCAGGACGCATGCTCTCAGCATGTCCTCTAGAGTCTGGATGGTCCTCTCTGACTGACCATCTGTCTGTGAGTGGAACACTGTGCTGAAATGCAGCTGAGTGCCCAAGGCTGTCTGTAGACTCCTCCAAAACTGAGATACAAACCTCGGGTCTCTGCTGACACAATCGACACTGGCACGCCGTGCAGCCTGACGATCTCATCCAGATATAGCTGCGCGAGTCTCTCTCTGGACCAGGTGGTCTGAACCGGTAAGAAGTGAGCAGACTTGATCAGTCTGTTCTCTATCACCCAAATCGCATCAAAGCCACCCTGTGCTCTAGGTAATCCGACGACGAAATCCATCGTAATTTGCTCTCACTTCCACTCGGGCACTGGCAGACTCTAAAGCTTGCCAGCAGGCACCTGATGCTCGGCCTTCACCTGTTGGCAAGTCAAACATTGAGCCACATATCTGCCAATGTCTCTGTTCATTCCATTCCACCAAAACTGTGCTTTGAAATCCTAATACATCTTGATTCCCCCAGGGTGAACCGTATAAGGTGAACAATAAGTCTCTCTCAAAATAGCCTCTCGGATCTCTGAATCCATAGGCACACACAACCGGTCCCTGTACCGTAGTACTTCCGAACTGTCCACAACAAAACCCTCAGCCTGCCCCCTGTCTAACTGCTCTCGAATCCTCAACAGGTACGGATCCCCACTCTGTTTCTCCCGGATCCTATCCAACAGAGTGGGCTGCAAAACCAGAGACATCAGTTTCGCAGTAGATCCAGGGGACACTATCTCAAGCCTCGGCCGTTGAAACTCCTCGAGTAATGGCCTCTGCTCAGTGATCATCAAACTCAGGCTCTACACTGACTTCCTGCTCAACGCATCTGCCACTACATTCGCCTTGCCGGGATGATACTGAATACTAATGTCATAGTCCTTCAGTAACTCTAACCACCGGCGCTGCCCCAGATTCAGTTCCCTTTGAGTGAACAGATACTTGAGACTTTTATGATCGATGAAAATCTCGCAGTGCTCGCGATACAAGAAATGTCGCCACAGCTTCAAAGCAAAGACTACCGCGGCAAGCTCCAAGTTATGCGTAGGGTAATTCTTCTCATAATCCTTTAACTGTCGTGAAGCATAAGCAATTACCCTACCATGCTGCATCAACACACAACCCAGTCCACTGTGCGATGCATCACTATAGATCACGAATCCTTCCCCCATCACAGGAAGGGCAAGGATAGGAGCTGACGTCAACCTCAGTCTCAACTCGTCAAAGCTCCTCTGACAATCCTCACTCCAAATGAATCTAATCCCCTTTTGCGTCAATCGAGTGAGGGGTGTGGAAAGTTTCGCAAAGCCTTCCACAAACCGATGGTAATATCCTGCCAGTCCCAGGAAACTCCGCACCTCAGTCACCGTCGTCAGTCTAGGCCAATCTCGAATCGCCTCAATCTTCTTCGGGTCCACTGCTACTCCCTCTGCAGAAATCACGTGGCCCAAGAAAGCAACCTCCCTTAACCAGAACTCGCACTTCTTTAACTTGGCATACAACTTCTTCTCTCGCAGAAGCTGTAGCACAGTCCTCAAGTGCTCCTCATGCTCGGCATCACTCCGGGAGTATATCAAGATGTCATCAACGAAGACTACCACAAACCTGTCCAAGAACGGCTTGAACACTGGGTTCATCAAATCCATGAATGCGACAAGGGCATTCGTCAATCCAAAAGGCATCACTGTAAACTCATAATGCCCGTACCGAGTCCGACAAGCCGTCTTAGGAACATCCTCGGCCCTCACCCTCAGCTGGTGGTAACCTGACTAGAGATCAATCTTCGAAAAGACACAAGATCCTTGCAGCTGATCAAACAGGTCATCAATGCGCGGCAAAGGGTACTTGTTCTTGATGGTCATTTTATTCAGCTCCCGGTAATCAACACATAACTTGAGCAACCCATCCTTCTTCTTTACAAATAGTACTGGCGCTCCCCAAGGCGATACACTGGGTCTCACATACCCTTTATCCATCAAATCCTGAAGCTGCGCCTTTAGCTCTCTTAGCTCCGCCGGCGCCATCCGATAAGGTACCTTTGAGATTGGTGCAGTTCCAGGAACGACATCAATCACAAACTCAATCTCCCTCTCCGGCGGCAACAAAGCCAACTCAGGGGGAAACACATCCGGAAACTCGCGGACTACTAGGATATCCTCGAGTTTCGGCACCACCGTAGGTACTTCCACAACTGTCGCTAGGAAAGCGATACATCCACTACTCATCATCTGTCGAGCCCTTGCCGAAGATATCCAGGTGGCAAACAGCGTGCTCTTGCAGCCTCTAAAAGTGAACTCCTTCTGGCCTGGCTCGCGGAACGTCACCGTCCTCACTCCACAATCGATCGTACCATAGTACCGCGCCAGCCAAACCATACCGAGCACAACATCGAAGTCCTGCAGCTGCCCTAGCACCAACAGTTCTGCGAGCATGACCCACGAATCCAACAGCATCGGATATGACCAACAACACTCTGCAACCTGTAACACATGGTCGAAAATCTGCACCTCTCGTGCCTGTGACAATGCCTCTAACTCTAGACCATGCAACAATACAAATGCTCGGCTAACAAAAGAATGCGAGGCACCAGTATCAAAAAGAGTACGAGTACGAATGCCGAAAATTAAAGTGATACCTGCCACCACTCGGTCGGCTGCTGTAGAGTCCTCCACCTAAGCTGAGTAGATTCTGCCACTCGGAGTCTGCTGTCGCCGCTCACTCTGACGCGGCACAGACGATCTGTCCTCCTGGCGGTAACTCGGTGCAGCTCCAAAGGGCGACTGAGATGCCGGCTGCGCTGATGCAGTGGATGGTGCTGGTGATGCTGCACGGGGACAAGCTGCCCTCATATGTCCAGGCTGACCACAACCATAACACCTGCCCTCTCTCTACTCGCACTGCCGAGGCCAGTGTGGTCCCCCGTAGATCACATACTACGGTGTCCTCTGAGTCTGTCCCTGCTGACGGGATCCCCTGGAACGCTGACGCCCCGAAGACCCACGACCCTGAAAGCGTGATTGTGGAGGCCTCGGCGGACGCCTGCTGCTCGACGGTCCAACATCATCTGAAAAGGGGCGCTTCCTGTCCTAACTCTGCCCCACGGCATGAGTCCTCTCCTGTAGTGACACCTCACCTCTCTCTACCCACAAGGCCTGCTCTATGGACGCATCTAGGGTCCTCGACCTCTGCGCCCGCACCAACCTGAAGATGTCCGGTCTCAGCCCCTGCTCGAACATGTAAACCCTGTGTGCCTCATCCCGGGCCACAAATGGCACACAGTTCAGGAGTCGAGTAAACTCCCGAATGTACTCCTGCACTGGACGTTCTCCCTGCGAATCCTCTTCAAATACTCCTCGAGTTTCTGTTTCACACTGTTGGAAAAATACATCCCAAACAGCATTCCACAGAACTCATCCCATCTCAGCTGCAGCGCCACCGGTCCTTACTCTCTGCTCCAGAAATGAACAGATCCTCAAATAACTTCTCCATCGCACTGACCCATCCCTCAACGACCCAGGCCTCAGTGCTACTGCCATCAAAGATCGGTGGATCGAAACGGCAGAAACGAGCCAACCTGTCAGTCATCCGCTCCTGCTCGGCCTCTGTCATCTGAGCCGGTCCCCTAGCAGGTGCAACTGGCGCTGCAGGAATCTCCACTGGTGGGGGTACAGCTACGGCTGGTGCTGCCGCTGAAGTAGTCGGTGGTGGAACAGTCTGCTCTAGTGCTCCCGGTACGGTACTCGGTGGCTGAGCTACCCTCTCACACAACCTCCGCAACAACTCCCCCTGCTGCCTCGTCACCTCAGTCAGGGCAGCCAACTGTGCCCTCAGATCAGGGGTGCGCTAGCCTCAGATCGAACACTCTGTTCCTGCTGGGTACTCGGCTCCGCCTGCTCAGGCATCTCGGGAGATCTAGCACGATCCTGCGCCAACTGCGCACACTCCCGCAACGACGGTCGGCCTCGGCGACGATACATAACTGAAAGGAGCAAATCGGGGTCAGATGAAACACACACACGCTCGATCCAATCAACGAAAGTCTCGAAGGCGGCCCCTGTTTCCCTCCAAAATTATGTCGTCTGCAGCCAACATAATTTCTCAGGCCAAAATAGGAACTCCTTCAGTCACTCACTCCACTCTAAGAGGAGTTAGAACAATTAATCATTGACTTTCGCAATAAATTACGCCTCTCGTGTCTTGCCTTCCTAAGGTTTGCCAAACTTAGGTTTCCTAGGTCCCAACGACCTACAGCAAAGCTCTGATACCAACTTAATCTATCACGCCTCGGATTACACGTTCTCCGGGCACGCCGACAAATCTGCCGTATACAAAGAAATTTCTCCTGTATACGAAGCGACAACTGTACCTGTAAACCATACAATACTACAAACAGTAGTATAGAGCTGCTAGAGTAAACAGAAGCTAAACAAACAGAGTTCCATATACATAGTCCAATACCAAAAATACAGAGCTACTCGCACTGGTGAGTTAAGTATACTATGTACATGAACTCAAAGCAAAACATCTACCTGCAGTAGGGGTACCTCTAGCTCGGCACGTCTGGTAGGGCTCTAACTCGTGACGCCCTTGCCTCGATCCTGATCTGCGACAGCAGCAGTCGACGACGGTGGCTCTGCAAAAATAGGGGGTAATAACAGGGCGTGAGAACTACTGTAAAAATAGGTAGTCCTCAATGGGTGCCGCCCTCAACAACATCGGTCCACCCACTAAATCTACAAAAGGGAGCAAAGATAGTAGTAAATGCGGGAATGAAATCTACCGCTATGGATCACTACACTATCATGCTCTACACTAACCAACTATAGAAAATGTCAAATCTGACCCAATCCAATCGGGACTGTAAGCATACCCGTCCCTGGGACCGTGAACACACCCGTCCCTGCCCAGTTGTGACTGTCCAGCTACCTCCGCACTACTAGTCCGTGGAGAGCAAGTCCAACCGGCATGAGCGACACCAACGAGAAAGCACAGCGCATGTCTCCGGAGTGGCACTCGTGGGAGCTACCCAACCGAGTATGCAGCGTATCTTTGTCGAGCTCAATCAGGCTCTCAAAAGCCAAAGTCAAATAACTGACTCAAACTGGTCTAACAACCAACAGGTAACGTGCCCTCGACACAATTCGACGCCAAATAGGCGTTACGGGTCCACCGTCAACCTCGACGGCACCCAACAATCCGGAACAGCCTGAACGCTACTGTAAAAATACACTCAGCATTCCAGCACGAGCGTAACTGAAAACTAAACTACCTGGAATACTCACTATGAGGATACTGCAACAGTAAAAATTTATACAACGGCCCCTAGGGCTAAATCAGGTAGTTTAAGCATATGACGATCATAATCGCGAGTTTTCTCCTAAGTCTCATCCAAGTCCAACATGTATATATATCCAAAGATAATAACTAAGGCTCCAATTCAGATTATTAATCATAGTAAATCAATGAACCGAGCAATTGCTACACACAAAATAATTCCACGAATACATGTCGACTATATAGGCACTTAGGAGTAAACCGATGATTAACCCACCTAAATCGCAAATCCCTGACAGTGAAGAAGGTCACCGGAGTCCCTGGCAAGCTCGGCGCAGCTCCCCGAACCAGCGACAACAACGCTCCACGGGTCTAAACATAGAAGCCCACAATAAGCCTCGAATCTGCCCAAAGCAACAGCAGCAGAGAGAAGCAGTGATACGACCAAGCTAACCTTCACCAAATTCGGCAAGTAAAGACTTCGTGGATTCCTCTCGAAGTCCCGAATCCAACGAACCAATTCTCGTCAAAATCCGACGCTCCTATGCCGAGAACGAGCCAAAACGCCAACGATTGACGCCGGAAAATCTGCAAATCAGCACTTAGCTCGAATTTGATGATGCTTGGAAATGAAGAAGCAAATCGACGGAACACCCACCTCGACAGTGACTAGCATCAGGGCGACGTCAATAACGGCGAAGATCCACGCTCGCCCGGCCTCCTTGCGACACAACGGTGGCAAACGTACGCTCGAACGGCTCCGCGACGCGACGTCGACGGCGAAACCTCCACCCGAGCTCCCTCCTTGGCTCACGATCGAAGCTAGAGAGAGAGAGGAGTAGAAGGACAGTACAAACTCTCTCTCTCTCAACTCTACATAAGCCTAAATAGAGAGAGAGGGAATGGGTGACACGAACGAGGTGGAAAAAGACCAAAAAGTCCTCCTACCTACCCTGGCGTACCGGTATATGGGCTCGCGTACCGGTACTAGAAGCCAACCCGAGAGCAGTTTGCGCGCAACCTGTGGAGTGTACCGGTACACCATGATGGCTATAACGGTACAGCAAGCAGAAAATCAGCCTTTTTGCAGATTTTCTTGCTAAATGCTGCTCTCGCGTCGCACAGAGTCCGTTTTGCGTCTATTTCGCGCCAACGCGACTCAGACTTGTCTCGACACCCTCCAGAGCTGTCGACGAGCCTTCACTGTCGAACACCAGGGATCTCACATCCTAATTGATTCATATTTTCAGCTAAGTTTATTTTGAAAAAATTATAGTCCGTGGTTGGTAAGTCGTACAAATATGTGAGACATGTTAATTAAATAGAAAGGTAGAAAGGTAGGTGTTACCATCCGGGGCCTTTTTTATAACCCTTCTTCATGTCCTCATCACTACATCTTTAATTATCCATCAAAATATAATTATTTTTTTCCTTACAAAATAACATTTTCAGTTTCTAAACTATGAGTCAGCGCGGCATTTTGATATTTTAACTTTAATTTGTTATAATAATATTTTATTTTGATGTTTCAAATTATTTTAATTATGTTTTAAAATTTAATTTATTTGAGTAAATGCTGATGTTTCGCTAATAAGAAAGTGATGTCACAATATAATATAAAAGTGTAGTGTCCCGCGCGATGTGGCGGGTAAAAATATTTTAATAAATACATATAAACGTAAAGAAGAAATAAAAAAATATAACCATATTGATTTAACAATATAAAAAATATATTAGAGACTTTTATAATTAAATTACAACTTACCAAAACACAATAAAAGAAATCGAAAAAAAGAAAGAACTATGGAAGAAGAAAAATTGTTACATAAATATCATGAAAAAACATTTGGAATATGCGACAAAAGGATAACAAATACTAAATGACACACTGAAGAAACTCAAATTCACATTTAGCTAATCAAATAAAGAGATTCATTTGTCCTATTCTCTTTTTTGGCCCTAATCAAATTCCTCTTAAAAACCAATTATGAAGTGACCTACACATTAAAGTGGATAGATACTAATAAAGTAAAATTTTAAAAATAATATATTGTCAGTAAAGATAAAAATAAAATATATTCATTTTTATTAAATAATCTTAAATATACAGATCGAGCCGATAATAACTAAAAAAATATAATACTCGCCTAAAGTAACAAAAAGAATTATAAGCAAAATTCTAAATTAAGCAAAATTTGAAATTTATACAGTACTTATATATTATTACCTTTCCAATTTACTCTTCATTTACAGGACACAAAATTTAGAGCTATCATATGTTGACTTGAAGTCAATGCTAGAGCCAAAAAAATAAGGAAAAATACTATAAAATTAAATTCCAATTACTCTCCATTTATGGGACACAAAATTTGGAGCTATCATATGTTGACTTGAAATCAATGCTAGAGCCAAAAAATAAGGGAAAAATACTATAAAATCAAATTTAAAAGGGCAGTAAATAGAGGCCAAATAGGGTCGACTCAATGTACAAAATTCGACACAAATTATTTGATTTGATGTAAATAGAGTAATATGTGGTTAGTCAAGAATCACAATACAGTCTCAGACAACAATTAAAGTAATAGAATAAAAATTAAGACTTCCTATCTGCTGGATTATTGAGCATATGGTAGAAAAAAAAAAAAATTATTTTTATTAGTGCTCACTGAGAAATTTTGATCAATTTTAATGTTTGATGGGCTAGCATTTGAATCCTTCCATCAACTTGTACAGAAGTCCTACTTGAAAAGACAGGTGGTACTACCACATCACCATCTCAATTCCTAGAGAAGATGCAACACGACTACTCAATGGCATCAATACTTTTTAAGTTCCTAGAATATAGTTCATAAATTGGGTTATAAAGAGAATAAAATGACTTAGGTTATTTTTTGTATAAATATTAAATTATAAATTTTATAATATGTAAATAAAATTTTGTAATATAATAGTTTACAAATGTTAAAATAAAAAAATTGGGATTTATAAGTGTAGGAGGAAAAGAAAAATATATTGAAATTTATAAGGGGTAGGAGGAAAAGAAATATATATTGGGATTTATAAGTGTAGGAAGAAAAGAAATATATATTGGGATTTATAAGTGTAGGAGGAAAAGAAATTAAAAATCAGTTTTCAATCTTTATTAAATAAGTTATATATATATTTTAAATGTTCAACCTAACCAGTGTGAGTTTGCACATAGTTTGATGATGAAATGAAGAGATAATTATTTATGAATTATCATCTATTGGACTTCACTATTTATGAATTATCATCTATTGGACTGTGAAGGGTGATGTGTCGGAACAACCGGTTTCGACGTCGCGATTTAAGCACATTATTTTGGTTAGATTAATGTTTCGCCATGTATAGAGTGTTAGTATAAGGATTAATAAGCCTTCGCTAAAAACTAATGCAAAGAATCTTACTTTGGTGTTTAGAGGAAAAGATCAGTTACTTACTGAAAAAAAAAAAACAAAACAAAAGAAAATGATTATGAGATATTATTAGTCAAAGAATTTTCATACCTCATGGAGAATTTCATAGTAATTTAAATATATTTTGAACTAAAATGNGTCGTGGATTCGGCGTATTTGACGGCGGTTCGTGGATTCGGATCGTGGGCTCGTGGATTCGAGTGGCGTCGTGGATTCGGCGTGATTGAAGCTTCGTGGATTCGAAGTGGAGGCGTTCGTGGATTCGGACGTGAGGGCGTGGACAACCCGGAGGGTAGCGCGAAGATTCATAGGAGGTTAAGAGAGGTAGAGTCCGTGGAGTCGGTAATCACCTTGTAATCTTTTCTCTTAGTGAATTATTTTTTCGCGTGTTGGTCCCGTGGGTTTTTCTCCAAGTTGGAGTTTTCCCACGTAAATCTCGGTGTGCTTTTTATTTTCCGCATTTATTTTTATTGCATCGAGATTTGTGGTTTTTTGGCCTTTCACCTATTCACCCCCCCCTCTAGGTGATAGATACAATCTAGATAGATCCTTGGGCTACTCAAAACTTTCACTAGGAGGCCGCCGAAGCATTCGAGGAGCCAGCAGCGTGGGCGTGGCTCGGCGACTCACCGTGGAGGTTCTGACCGACGCCGACCTCCCCAGTGCGTGATCTGTGGTGGTCCCCACATTCCACCGCAGTGCCCGCAGCGGGGAGGGAGGTGTTTCCAGTGTGGTCAGGAGGGCCACTTCCGGACCGAGTGCCCGAGGGGATCTTCACCGGCACCGTCGACTGCATCGGCACCGGCTCTACCAGCCGCCAGCCAGGGGACTCCATCGACACAGTACCAGCCTGGGAGGCCACCCATCCAGCGGCAGAGCGAGGGATCTCGACAGGCCCCGAGTGGGCGCATGTACGCCGCTCAGACCGAGGAGGCGGCAACAGCCGAGGATGTGGTTGCAGGTATCATTTTGCTTGATGGCATTAGAGTTCGTGCTTTATTCGATACCGGTGCATCGCATTCATTTATAGATCGGCTGTTTGCCGAGTTGCATAGCATCCCGTTGGTTTCTTTGTTGCATACGGGACATGTTGTTGTACCCGACCACATCTTGGACATTAGAGAGTTTAGCCCCAGTTGCCCTGTTCGGGTAGGAGATTGGATCATGCCTATAGATTTGCTAACTTTGCGCAAGCTGGGGGATTTTGATGTGGTCTTGGGCATGGATTGGTTGACCAAGTATTACGCCACGATTGATTGCAAGAATCGCACGGTTACTTTTAGAGAACCGGGACAGACCGAGGTGGTATTTAGTGGATGCCGAAGTTCGCTGTTTGCGATGACGATCAGCTCGTCTCGAGCTAGGCAGCTGATCAGTAGAGGTTGTGTAGCCTATTTGGCTAGTGTGGGGCTGAGGGGCGAGGATGACACCCTTAGGATCGAGGATATCTCCGTGGTGCGGGAGTTCCAGGATGTGTTTCCAGCTGAGCTACCGGGTATGCCTCCTGATAGGGAGATTGAGTTTGTGGTAGATCTCGTCCCTGGGACTACCCCAATCTCAAAGGCACCCTATAGGATGGCACCGGCGGAGCTGAGGGAGCTGAGGGCACAGCTGCAGGATTTGTTGGACAAAGGCTTCATTCGACCGAGCGTTTCACCCTGGGGAGCACCTGTTTTGTTCGTCAAGAAAAAAGACAGATCACTTCGCCTTTGCGTGGATTATCGTGAACTTAATAAGGTCACGATCAAGAACAAGTATCCGTTGCCGAGAATCGACAACTTGTTTGATCAGCTTCAGGGGTCGTGCGTGTATTCTAAGATAGACCTGCAGTCTGGATACCACCAATTGAAGATCAAACCCGAGGATGTGTCGAAGACGGCTTTCAGGAAACGGTATAGACATTATGAGTTCACAGTTATGTCGTTCGGGCTTACTAATGCCCCGGCAGCTTTTATGGATCTAATGAACCGTGTTTTCAAGCCTTATCTAGACAGGTTTGTCGTGGTGTTCATCGACGACATTTTGGTCTACTCCCGAAGCGATGTGGATCACGAGGAGCATTTGAGGATTGTACTCCAAGTACTTCGGGAAAAGGAG
The DNA here is from genome assembly GCF_001540865.1 of Ananas comosus. Lineage (NCBI taxonomy): Eukaryota > Viridiplantae > Streptophyta > Magnoliopsida > Poales > Bromeliaceae > Ananas > Ananas comosus. The sequence continues at coordinate 8,005,927 of NC_033627.1, forward strand.
CTTTATGCCAAGTTGAAGAAATGTGAATTTTGGCTTCGAGAAGTAGCTTTCTTTGGACACTTGATTTCGGGATCGGGTATAGCCGTGAATCCCAAAAAGATTGAAGCAATCAAGGATTGGCCGAGACCGACGAGTGTCACGGAGATACGGAGCTTCCTTGGATTGGCCGGTTACTACCGGAGATTAGTAGAGGGGTTTGCTAAACTGTCTACTCCCCTCACGAGGCTCACGCATAAAGGTGTTAAGTTCATTTGGAATGATGCGTGCGAGATAAGCTTCCAAGAGTTGAAGCAGCGATTGACTACCGCCCCGATCTTGACCCTACCAGTAGCGGGAGCAGGGTTTGTGGTTAATAGTGACGCTTCACTTAATGGTTTGGGCTGTGTATTGATGCAGGATGGCAAGGTTATCGCATATGCTTCTCGCCAACTGAAGGAGTATGAAAAGAACTACCCTACGCATGATTTGGAGTTGACGGCCGTAGTGTTCGCATTGAAGCTATGGCGCCACTACCTTTATGGCGAGTGGTGTGAAGTATATACGGATCACAAGAGCTTAAAGTACCTGTTTACTCAGAAGGAGTTGAACTTGAGGCAGCGCAGATGGTTGGAGTTGCTCAAGGATTATGATCTGACGATTCTTTACCACCCGGGCAAGGCTAACGTGGTGGCGGATGCGCTAAGTAGAAAATCGATGGAAAACTTAGCGATGCATGTTGTGACTCAACTGCAGTTGATCGAGCAGATGAAGCTGTTGGAGTTGGAGGTAGTGACTCCTGACACGCCTTTGAGGTTGATGACTTTGGTGGTGCAACCTACTTTTTTGGATAGAATTAAAGAAAAGCAAGCTTCCGGTGTGGAGTTGCAAAAGATTCGAGGAAAAATGGTTGATGGTTGTACCGGCGACTTTCTTTGTGGATGATCGAGGGATTGATGCGTTTTCGTAGGCGTATTATGTGTTCCGGCGGATTCGGGAATTAGGGAAGATATTCTTCAAGAAGCGCACCGGGCGCCCTATGCTATACATCCGGGTGGCACCAAAATGTATAAGGACTTAAAGTTGCTCTATTGGTGGCCTGGGATGAAAAAGGATGTTGGCGAGTTTGTCGCTAGATGCTTAACTTGCCAACAAGTGAAGGCAGAGCACCGAGTACCTGCGGGGAAGCTTCAGAGTTTGCCTATTCCAGTGTGGAAGTGGGAGAAGATCACCATGGACTTTGTGACAGGATTGCCACGCTCTCAGGCGGGGCATGACGCTATTTGGGTGATCGTGGATAGGTTGACGAAGTCGGCGCACTTCATACCTATTCATACGACTTGGGCCGGAGAGAAGCTCGCACAAGTGTACCTTGATGAGATTGTGCGACTTCATGGAGTGCCTACATCGATTGTTTCTGATCGCGACACGCGCTTCGTGTCCCACTTTTGGAGGAGTCTACAGGACGCCTTAGGCACCCGATTGGATTTCAGTTCGTCATTCCACCGGTAGAGCGATGGACCATTTTGAGCGCGACTATGCAGCACGTTAGAGGATATGCTCCGAGCATGTGTGATAGAGTCTCCCGGGATGATGCGTCGCAGGCTCTATCTCATGTACGAAGTTTGCTTATAACAAGAGTTGTACTAGCGGAAGCATACACAGATGGCTTACCCTTTGGTAAGCACTTTATCGCCGTTAGTGTAAGATCGGCAAACTTAACATTGGCTTGTAGTCGGCGATAGATTGGCTTTAGGTCCCGATGTGCATCCATGCAAGTTGTGGACATTTTTCGAATTGCTTACATTTCGTTTCATCGTTTCTTTCTTACGTCGCATCTAGCTCAAGATACAGATTAGCTTCTTTGCTTTACGTCGTTGATACTTGGAGTTCCAAGTTGGATGACCATAGGGTACTTTACTTGAAAGTCTCACCGAACTTTGGTGGCCTCTGACTAAGGCGTGATACCTTTACCTCGGTCGCTTCGGCGGCTCGTTGGGTCCCGGTTTCTTTGGACCTAGTGGGGTGAGATCTTGGAGCAAGTTCCCAGTGGGTTCGGTAGCATATCGACTTCCTCTACCACCGAACCTATCGGGCGTGCACAACGTCTTTCATGTATCGGTCCTTCGGAGGTACGTTCATAATCCAGCTCATGTATTGGAACCTTTACCGGTGGAGCTGCGTGAGGATTTGAGCTTCGAGGAGCAACCGGCGAGGATTTTGGCTCGCGAGGTGAGGAGACTGCGGAATCGGGATATTCCGTATGTGAAGGTCCTTTGGAGCAACCACGGAGAGGGGGAGGCCACGTGGTAGCTGGAGAGCGCTCTGCAGGAGCACTACCCTCACCTTTTTCAGGTGGAGTCTTGAGGTACGTCTCATTTCGAGTTTCACGGACGAAACTCCTTTTTAGGAGGGGTGAATGTAATGCACTGGATCTTAGCAAATTGCAAGATTCGAGTGTTCAACCTGTGTGTTGAGCCTTTCCACAGTTTTTCGAGGGTCATCGATAGTGTTCCGACCCCTAGCACACACCCCGAGGGTGTTGGTTTGAGACTTGGCACCAAAATTCCAAAATTAGAATTCTTGGTCAGCTCTCGGATAGCCTGCAGCAGGGCTTGTACCGGAACAAGACTAGTCTTGTACCGGTACAAGGATTGATGGTTGTACCGGTACAGCCATCGGGCTTGTACCGGTACAGAGCCGCAAACTCAGCAACCCGAGCCTCGGGTTTGCATTTTCGCAGGGCTTGTACCGGTACAAGGGCCCGTGTACCGGTACAAGGCGGCAATTTGCGTGCAGTCTGAACTGCAGGGGGTTTTCCGCGGTTGTGCCTAATCTATTTAGCACCCACACCCCTTAGGGCACCTCCTGAGCTCAGAGCACAAGGAGGAGAAGGTAGGGCACCCTCCCCTTCATTCCTTTGTGTTTGGTCCCTCTCTTTTGGGTTTTTCTTGGATTAACCTCTCTCTTTTTCCCTTTTGGTGCTTTTCCTCCATGGTTGAAGCCAAGAGCTTGGGATTGGAGCTTTGTGAAGGGAAGATCTTGGGACTTAGAGCTTTTAGAGCTTGATTTGAAGCTTCTAAGAGGTAAGCTTCTTGTTCTTTTCCTCTAAATAGGGGTTTTATTGTTTGATTGGTGATGAAACCCTAGATTGTAGTATTAGGGTTTATTTTGGGTATTTTGAATCTAGGACTTTTGAAGCTAGATTGAGTGGATTAGAGGCTTCCCTTTGGTTGGATTGGAAGGGCTCTAGCTTCTTTTTGGAGCCTTAGAGGAGATTTTTGCACTAGAGGTGAGTTTTCCTCACCTATGCTTGATTAGCTTAATGATTGAGCTAGGTATTATTCGTTCGGCTCGTATGACACATGATCTTGTACCTCTAGGGTACTCGGAGACTAGAGGACACCCTCGTGGGAGTGAACGAGGAGTTTCGTTGTCATCGGTGGGTTTGGGTTCGTGGAAAAAGGGCGAAATGGCCCCTATGCTCTTTCTACTTGTTGTAAAATATTTTTAAATTCACTTCTATGCTAAATGGAATTTGTATGAATTTTAGAGCACTTAAAATGCATGCCTTGTGTGATATAAAAATTTCACTATATAGTAGAGCTATATGAGTAGAATGCATGCATACGGGAAAAGTGTTTATTCTTGCAAATGGAAAATACATCTCTCATGAGGATTATGACTTGGAATATGTACTTTGGAACATAGTTGCCATGCTTTGACATAGAGAACAAGAGTGTCATCAAGGGGCACTTGAAACTAGTAAGCTATGAAACTGCAACATAGAGGTATACTGATAGGCCACTACATATCTGCTATATTCCATGTTAGAGAAATGATGACATAGAGGTAGGCCATTGAGATACTTGATTTATTCCATGTTGTTAGACATAACGACTTGGTACTTGAGACAGATCATTGCTTGCTTGCCATTGTGCTCATTCGCACATGCTTGTGAAGGTCGCTCCCTACAAGCCGGCACTCCGGAGATAGCCATCGCGATATATGCTCGCCCGTGCGGAATTGAGCGCCAAGTGAATTGCCGTGGGGGAGGCTCATCCCTAGAGTGGGGATGTTGACTACCACGGGGCCATTAGGCACGGAGCAGGCCAGACAGCCTTCGGGTGGATCTTATATGATTGGGACTTGGTGACAGAACATGCTATGTGAACCTTATAACTGTTAAAGTGGACTTGAACTAGAATAGTATACAATGACATCTTTACTATTACACTGTGGACCTTGGGTAGATGTATAATTATGCTTTACATGTTGGGTGTTCATGTGCATATAGCTAGTAGTTGCTTTCTTACTTATGCAAATCATGCTAAGTAGAGATATCATGATTATTGGGTACTCGTTTATTTATTTACTTACAGTGTATTTATCGCTTTTGTTATAATTGTACACTGACCTTCTTTTATATAGTTTCGGGCCTAGTGGTGCATTTCACTGAAGTCAGTAATTGCCCACTGGGAACTATTATTTAATAGTTCTCACGCCCCTGTTTCTATGATTCCTTTCAGAGCCTTCGGCACCGGCGGAGGCACGGGATCGCGGCAAAGGTGTCGCTTAGCTAGCTCGCGGAGAGTTCTTTTGCGCTAGATGGTTACTCCTCCATTTTGTGACTTTGTCGATGACCCTTTGGTCGGTTTGGGGTGGATTGTGCGGCTGAGCACGACGAATAATTATAGTTACTCAGCTTCAATATTTGGGTCATGTTGATGACTAGCTCTGTCAGCTTCGTGCGTCCTGTGTCGATTGGCTATGAGGTCAGGATTTTTTGTACGCCTGAGGTTGGATTGTCGGCTAGTGGACGGTATTCTCGGGCGATTCTATTGTATATACTTTGGGATAATTCGTCGGTTCGTCGTGATATATGTTAGTTGACAAGTTAGTAGTGCTGATTGTTTACCTTCGGTAGGATGTTTGGTGGTCCCTCTTAGTTGACCTGACTGGTTGGTCTTGTGCTTTCTTACATTGGATGACCTATTGGTTTGGTTTGCCGAGGGGCGGTTGATTTGCGGCTGAAGTTTTTGCGACGTTTGGATATTGATCATATCTGCAATTGATCGCCACAGGCTACTGATTGTGCATTTCAGTATACACCAGCGCGGTTGATCCCCCGCGAATGAGGGTGTTCTTTTCCGAAACAGTGGTGTTACATCCTCCGTGAGCCGAGCGGTAGTTGTCTTTTGTCTAGGGTTACATGCCAGGTGTGAGCAGTTTAGTGGCTTTTGCCTGAAGGTCCTTAGACCGAAACGGCGGTTTATAGATTGAGGTACTTTTGGAATTTCTCGTCGGTTGGCTATACTTTATATTAGTGATTGTTGTTATATATACTTCTTAGATTCTTTTCTTTAAGTTGTCTTACTACTATAGTTCGATATCTTGTATGTCTGCATTGTACATTAAAGTAGCACGGTTAGTTGTATTCTTTCATATATGCATGTCTATATCATCTTTAGTTATTGTACAATATAACTGTATTTTCTAACTGGGACCGACTGTTTTGTTTAGCTATTCCTGATCGGTTGAGTACCCCTCGCTTTTCATCGGCTTGCGGTACCACTTGGGAGGGGAGACATGTTTACATGTTACTCCCATCCCCACCATTTTTTTATGGTACTGCAAGGCGGATGGTATTTGGGACGAGACCGTGAGGTCGTCTTAGCAGTCGATAGAAGCTTCCGACCCAGGTTTATCGCATTTAGTTTTTATCCTTTACTTATCTCTGTTGTTGGTTAGCTTAAGTATAGTTTTATATGGTTCAGTTAGTATGATCATACTGATTTTGAATGTTTGTTGAGCTGGTTGAATTTGTGGAATGTCGGATTTGGTTTATTGGATTTCAGTTTTGGAGATGTTTGTAATTACTTTGGGTTCTAGATTTGTATTTATGGATTTACGCGATCGTGCGATTTTTCTACCCTCAGATAGAGTAGTCGGTTTTCAAAATAGAGAGTTTCTGTGTATGGAAACAGTTTTCAAAATGTTTTCAATGATTTTTCATTGATGAATGATTAGAGTTCAAAAATAAAATCCTATCTGTGTGGGGCATCTTTTAATATAGTGGATTGGTTTGTATTGTGCATTGCATATTCCAGCGCTTAAGGATGTGCTTAGCAGGCATGCCATCATATCTAAGGATTGTTGCTTGTATGAAAATGCAATATTCATGAATTGGTTGCTGATTAGGTAAATGTAGATTGTGGTTGTGCATACTGTTGTATCCGTTTGGTACGCCGGTGTAGATACAAAGGGAGGACGTCGTGCCCGATATGGACAGAGGAACTTTGTATCATGTGGCGGGTCTGTACGTTCACGTGGGCCAGGTATTTTTTCAAAAAAAAAAAAAAAAAATTGGTAAATCTTCCGCGACTCTGAGTTTTAAAAAATGGTAATGACTTTTAAATCGGCCCCGGGGCGTGACAATCACGCGTGAGATTCTTCGCGCACGCCTCGTACCCGCCGCCGGCTCCACTGCGACGGCCCACGCCGCCGACCAGCCCAAAACGCTCGAAATGCTCGACATCGGGAACCACCAGCGCCGGAACTCGCCACACCTGTCCCCACGCGCCCGCGCATATGGCCGCCGTGACCGCGCGACCGCGGGTCGTGCCCGCCCACCCCGCCCTTGCGCCGCTCAGCAAAGGCATCCCGGCGAATATGGGGCGAAGGATGGGAACAACGCGCCGCCGACCCCGACAGATCTCGAGACCCGCCGATTACGTGTCGCCCAGAAACGCCGGCTCGCAGCCAACGCCCGCTCGGCGCCCGCCCACCCCAGCGCTGCGCGACAGGGCTCGCTAGCGGCCCAGCGCTCTGCGAGACTCTCGCCAGGCCGACACGTGTCGGCAGGAACGATCCTCGGTTCCCAAATAATAAGTTTATAAATATTAATGATATATAATAATATATATACTATATAATAATATATACTATATAATATATATATATATATATATAATATATAATATATATGTCACGACCCGGGGCCAAGCGGAAGCTATCCGGGCGCCGTGTCCAGACCGCATACGTCTAGAAAAATATAAGGAGTCTTACAAAAACACGGAAGTGAAAGCCAATTAATAAAAGGGCTTAGGATGTATTGAGCGTGATATAATTACGTAAATTTAACAACAGGGCAAAGAACTAAAGATGAAAGTCACCATAATTAAAAACATAGAGTAAGTACAATAGGAATTCACATAATAAGTGCTAAAGAAGTACAAGGGGTGGTCTCCCTATAAACCATGTACACAAACTCCTTCCTCTCTCTTCAAAATAACG
>NC_033627.1:8013298-8013913 GCF_001540865.1 Ananas comosus
ATTCTTGCTCGCGAGACGAAAGAATTGCGCAACCGGGTCATCCCGTATGTAAAAGTGTAGTGGAGCAATCACGAGGAACGGGAGGCGACTTGGGAGCCTAAGACGGTGATGAGGGAGTCCTACCCCGACCTGTTCGATGCCCCGTGTTGAGTATGTATTAAGTTTCGAGGACGAAACTTTTTGTAGTGGGGGAGGATGTGGCATCCTTGGCTTGGAGTTGGTAAAAAAAAAAAAAAAAAAAAAAAAGGGGCATTATGGTCTTTTTGGGTTGGTGGATAAGCATGCCACCAACTCCCTCTTGATATTTATCCACTCTACCTGTTGCGAAGGGATAATTATCATTTTTCTTTTACTCTCAGACTTTGATCGTGGCTTGGAGAGATTATGGCTCCATTTCGGGTGATTTTCGACGTCGTGCCGGGGAGCCGTCCGAGCATACGTGCGTCGCCGTAGTTTAGCGAGAAGGCCGGGCGAGGGAGTGTTTTCGTCGTTCTCGACGCCGTGCCGGAATTGGAGTCGCTGGTTGAGGTGGGTAATCTCTCATTCCTCCATGGATTTCTTCTCTACTTCAAGCTTCATTCAATTCGAGCTTAAGTGCTGATTCGCAGGATCTTG
>NC_033627.1:8014666-8017825 GCF_001540865.1 Ananas comosus
GGTCAGAAAGATATACTAAACCAGGGTCGGTGAATGGTAGGCTAAGTTAGGATCGGAATGATAAGACTAGCGAGACTAGTCTCACATCATCTGGTGATCTTGGGCTATGTGTGTATTTAGGGTTGACGAGGACGTCAGAGCCTAAACGGTGGGAGTCTATGACACCCAAATAATTCCACATCAGATGGAAATAGTGTTGTCATTGAGTGGATGAGAAGACTTCACCCTACTAATAATAATTGGGCTTAAGCATTTTGGGTTGGTGGTTTTGACCCAACGAGTTATTAATGCTAGTGGACTAGGTCATTACATTAGATCTGTGTGAATGGTCTGGAAAGTACTCTATTAGATCGACAAGAAAATCTATAATATTTTGAAAAATATCAAAGTGTTATAAATTTTAAAAAGAACAATTGTAATGGTTCTAAATTTAGAAGTATTTACTCTAATGCTTTCTGTACCACAATCATGTATGAGTTGTACAGATTGGTGTATGTTTCGCTCCGTATGAGTAGGGGAACGAACCTTGCCCATTCGGCGGATCTGTTTTATATGCCCGAGCAGGCCCAATCGGCAAGAATCAGGATGTGACAACTTCCGAATCGACAATCCATTCTTTGTTAAACATAATTTGGAGTGTTTGAAATTTCTAGAAATTGAAGTTTATAAAATTTTAATACCATTTACATTATGATAAAAAAAAACTCAAATTTTTGACAATTTTTAACAACTGGTATAGAATGCTTGCTAGCTTAACATTGTAAAAAATCGAAATTGGTTAAATTTTTGATAGAAAATTCTATTCACTATCTAGATAAAGATCAATAACACCGATCTTAAATTGAGAAATTTGATACTTTATATTTAGGAGGCCGTTCGATTTTCTCCGTTTAATTAATGACCGTTTGATAGACTTTATTATCATTTTGAAAAATTATAAAATTTATTTTTTAAATTTTTTTTGAGAGATAAAGGTAGTATGCTATCCGCTTCGTTTATATCTTTTAGAAATAAAATTAGCTTAAAATACGAATCAATTAGAAATCGAACTTGGGACCTCGGATATCAACCGCCAATCCGCCATACCCTTTTGCCACTTGCTTTAAATTACGTTTGACATGTTATGGTTCATCGATTCAAAAAATTATAAAAATTTATTTTTTTGAAGTTTCAAATGCTCTCTATATTTGTATTTGATTCAAGAACTATTTCATTTTATACCAAACGAAATGCTAATTAAGGAACGAACGTCAAAGTTTTTTACGAATTTTTTTCTCCACAGATATATACCACGTCCTAAAGTTTTTAACCAAAGAATAATTTTTTTAAAAAAAAAATTCTTCCAATAAAAGTTATTATTAATTGTAGTAAAACTTAAATTATTTTAGGCTTTGTTTGGTATTTCTTTATCATTTTTAAGGAGAATTTTAATATGAAAGAGTATAGAAATAGGTTGCAGATTGCTTGAAATCCTGTTTTTTAGATATTTATTTAGTAATAAATCCTTGTAACTAGTTAGGGGACTCGCGCGATACTGTGGATAGTTATTTTAAAATTTAATTTTGAAAATTAGTTATAAAAATTAATTTCGGAATTTAAATGGTGCAATAAGTACATTAAAAAATTTTAGTAGGCATATATAGTAGTCCTGCATTAGTTAGTGAAATAATTTTAATAGGTATCGTAATCCCCCAGTAGTTAGTGAGAAAAGAAATCATTGTTTGTGAATCTTGCAATTAATTTTCGTTAAATATAAAATTAACTTAAGCTGCATCCATTTTTTTTATTTTTTAATGTACAATTTATATGTGAATGCTCAATATTATAAAATTAATATTTATATCTAATACCAGTAGTCTAAATTATTTAACATNTTTCGGTTGGCTTTCCCGTGAATAAGAATTGTTGGGCGCGGCGAAGCGAGCGCTTAACGCTCTTTCGCTTGCTTCTTTCTTATTGTTTGTGGCGGCTAAAATGGCGGAAATGAACGAAAAGCGAGATGAACCTTGAAAATCGATTGATAGATGGCCTGATCTGTTCTGATAGATCGAAAGAGTAGGAATGGATAGAGAAGAGGGAATCTATCAATAATAAGGGGAAATCCCCTCTTTCGCACTATTGATGAGACAAGATATCTATCTATTCTGGATCCATCAGAAAGAAATCGATATGTATCTGATGGAGTCTACATCGTATGTAGAGCGCCCAAGCGCTTTTTTGGCCAGCTCAGTTCTCTTATCCATCGGTCCAATGCACTGGGCTCATCTCAGGGAGGGAAAAATAAAATGTAGTTAGTTGTCTTGTTGTTGTTCGCCGTCTCGACGCATTCCCCGGCATCGTCCCACACAGAAAGAAAGAGCGCTACGCCCCGGCCCGACCTGTAGGTCCGCTAACGTAAAGCGAGGAGTTGAGCCTGAACTGGCGAACCGAAGTCACTTTCGTAACCATACTTCCTACAGCTAACACGTGTCCAGTCCAGCGGGAACGCGCAGCGCAAACGAACGTGAGCTGCTATACCGAATCCCCCGCTGGCCATCGGGGACCGAGTGGTAAGGCCATGATCTGCAGGGGAAGGGATCACTCATTCTGATATTGGGACAGGTGCACGAACGACAACTCCAAACGTCACACATCCGCCGCCTATACCTACCGTTTAGGTGGCACCAGCGAGATCCAGCTAAGGTAAGGAACTTCGTGTCGCGGCTGCTCCACTCCGCTGCGGTCTCTTGAACTGAACTTCGTTGCCTTCCCGCGCGCGAAGCGAATGGGCGCTGTGCCGTGGGTCAGTTTCGGGGCGGGGGGCAGAGAGAGACCAGAAGAATGATGAATTTGGATCGACGAGCCATTTCGTGAATCAATGGAATGTCCCTCTATCCATATCTATTCTATCATTATATGACGGGCCATATATAAAACCAGCGCTGAGAACATAACATATAACAGCCCCCTTCGATGGCGAAGATGCTGTCGAGGCGAAGGAGCAGAACGAAGATGAAACGAACGAACGCGCTTCCGAATCTCAGGAAAAGCGATCCAGGTTTTCGAAAGCAGTTTCGCTTTCTAGACTAGGTTGCCTTTAGGGCGTATAACTCGCGTCGACTATACACCGATGATCCGCGCTAGTATAGTGTACGGTATTTTCTTTTCTGCTGAATAATA
>NC_033627.1:8025575-8075472 GCF_001540865.1 Ananas comosus
ATTTAAATATCTGTTATTAGCTAGACACAAAGAATTTAAGTTACAAAATATTAAATGTACGAAGTAGAAATAAATGGAATAATGAATAAGAGGTAGTTTGAAATACAATGAATAAATAAAGGTAGAGCGGTCCATGCTGATGTGGTGGACCATACACATGCAATAATTTCTGCTACTCAGCCAACCAATCACATGCTACTTCAGGAAATTAAGTATTAGTTTGGCAAAATAGTGTAGAGTGTAGACCCCCCCCCAACAATAGTCTCTTTTGAGATTGGTCTCTTATGATTTTAACCAAATAAATTAAAAAATTCACCAATTTTAACTAATTCAATCGGTTCTATATTTTATAATATGAACTATCCTCAATAATATATATAATTTTAATTTAACTATCCGTTTTGTAATTATAAAATTATTCTATTTGAGTAATAGCGATTGAACAATTAATTAAATGGGTTGAAGGTCAGAGGAAGGCATGACAAATTAATAAGAGAAATTTTTTACATAACTATATAAATTTTTATTTTCCGATATATTCAATGCTTGGGTAAATTACATTTTTGGTCGTCAAACTACGATGTATTGACATTGGGTTCTCAAATTTTAATTTGTTGACTTTCATATCACATCTATATTAATAATTTGTCAATATTAATTTGCCAATTAAGTAAATTAATGTGTAAAACTTGATGGTAGTAATTTAGAAAATTTGAGTTAGAAATTATAATAAACTAATGTTTAAGAACCAGAATATAACATTCCTCGTAATTACCGACCATCCCTAGAGCAAGTGGCAAAGAGCTTGGTGGTTGGTACTCGAGACCCAAGTTCGAATCCTAGTTAATTCACATTTCTAGCTAAGTTTATTTCTAAATGAAATGAACGAAGCAGGTAGCGTACTACCTATCTCTCAAAAAAAAAAAAAAAACATTCCTCGTAATTCGAGAACCAAACGTATAAAGGCTTTTATGGAGAACCAACAATTAATACATCTCCTAATATAATATTAATTAAAATAATTTTTTATCAAAATCTCGCAATACCACTTATATTTAATTTACATTCAGGAGTACTACTACTACTACAACATATGACCCATGCACACTGTAGAGCGTGAACCCTTTGCTAAGGCACATTTAATTCGCATTACGTAACATTATAGATTATTTTAACATAACCATGCCAGATATTTGATATCTGCAAGTCAAATTACTAGTGATATCGATCACTGCGTTTGATTTCATAAAGTAATATAATACTAAATTATATTATACACAAAATTATTATATTTAGTTTATTCAATAATATAATAGATAAAGTTAAGTCGTCTCGAAGAATACATGCATGCACATAACATCAAGTCAAAAGAATAAAATAAAATGTTCTTAGGCCGCAACGTAGAGACAACTTATATCCTCGTACGCAAGTAATTATTATTTTGTGCACCCGGCGTACGTGCTTTGTCTAATACACGGCACTTAGTTTTTAAATAATAATTTTATATTTAACTTCAATATTTTAATATATTAAATACAAATAATTTAATTTATAAATTTGTTTTGTAGTTTTATAACCAAATTTAATAATTATTATATTTTTTTTAAATTTATTAAAAATAATATGAAGGTGAAGGATAGAACTGATAGAATATCAAGGTATGTAAAATAAATAGAGAAATAAATACATACCAAAATTTAGGATCAAAATAAGAATATAAGATAACTCACAGAGCGCCATCGAAAAGAAATTTCTGATCAACTTGCGGAAGCGTGATGTCCGACTATGATCTGAAAGTCACGAACCGAACTTGGGTGATTTGGTTTTTCCTCCTATATCATGCACTCTGCAGTATGGTGTGGAACCGATAGCAATTCTTTACCAGAATGCGTATGAGAAGGTGGCAGGACCAATACCCCTTTATATAGAGTCCAGATCGACTTTCCATCAAAGTCTGATTAGGATTCTATTTAAATTTAAAATAGATGGGATAGGAATAAAATATACCATATCAAGTAGTTCTAAATCTGTTAGGATTGACCTTTATCTATAGCAAATCCTAATTTAAATATGATTAATTGGGCCACAATATATGAAAATCCTAACAATTTCCCACTTGGCTCATATTAATCATATTCCATTAACGGATTTTCTATACTCCAAACTTTATTGCGCATTATTGGAAACTTTATGGTCAAATACCTTAGAACTCACTTGATCTTTAGCTCAAACTAAAAGACTTCAATGATAGGAACTATGGCGGTCCACCTCTTCATAACGAAATTTTCCTTCCATAATTACCATATCATCTTCACCTTCTAGCCGAGTACTTTATATGGTACAACTTTATGAATGAACTTAAACTGTATATTCATTCGTTAATAGATGAAACTTTATGTCTATTAAATGGTCCAATACAGCTGCATTAAACTTTAATTTTATTGAAAGAAAATAAGTATTACAATTTTATACATCGAAGAATTAATTAAACCCATACTTTTAATACGATCTGTATATGACCCAGATGCCGGCCCCTTGGTCATTGGGTTTGCAATCATACACTTGATACTGATATATTCAATTGTAACATAACCTTCATATATCTTCTCTCTTATAACAAGATATTTGGTGTCCAAGTGTTTACACCCTACTGTAATCTTGTTGTTATTGGCAATGAAAATCGCAGCTGAACTATCACAGAAAATCTTTATTGGATAAATACCGAAGTCCACAATTCTTAAGTCTGTGATAAAATTCCTAACCCAAAAAGCCTGTGATGTGGTATCGTAACATGCAATATGATCCAAAATTTTCTTTAAATACCTTATAACCTTCTTAGTAGCCTTCCAATGCTCCATATCTGGTTTACTTTGATATCTGCCAAGTAATCCAACGGCAAAAGCAATTTCCGGACGTGTGCACAGTTGTGCATACACAAGACTACCAACTGTAGAGGCATAGGATTTGTTTTTTCATCTGTTCAATTTCTAATTGGTTCTGGGACACTAAAAAGCATTAAACTTATCCGCTTTCTAGACAAGAGCAATACTGGACTTATATGCAATAGCCCAAGATCATTACTGGCAAACAAAATATCATCAATATAAAGGACTAAGACAATTATTTTACTCCCACTAGCCTTTAAATAAATACATTGATCAACAATATTTTCCTTAAAACCAAAGGTAAAAATAATTTGAAACAATTTGAGATACCACTGTTGGGAGGCCTGTTTTAGTCCATATATTGATTTCTTTAATTTGCATACCAAATGCTCCTTTCCCTTTTGCGAGAATCCTTCAGGTTGATTCATATACACCTCTTCATAGAGATCCTCATTTAAAAAGCAGTTTTGACATCTATCTGGTGTAGCTCGAGATCAAAATGAGCAACCAGAGCCATAATAATACGGAAAGATTCCTTTCTAGATACTAGAGAGAAAGTCTCTTTATAATCATTGCCTTCCTTCTGAGTGAATCCTTTTGCCACAAGTCGGGCCTTGTATCTCTCTATGTTACCCTTGGAGTCCCATTTGATTTTATAAACCCACTTGCATCTTACGGGTTTAACTCCTATAGGTAACTCAACAAGATCCCATACCTTATTGTAGTTCATGGATTCAATCTCATCCTTCATGGCATTGTACTATTCCGTAGAATTATTACTATTTATTGCTTCAGAAAAATTAAGAGGATCATCTAAACTCTGACCATTCTCATAAAGATAGACAATATAATCACTGAATATAGCCGGTCTTCTCTGTCTTGAGAATCTTCTTAAATCTATCTGATTATCCATATGTACATCTTGATGTGGATTATTCACTTGTACATCTTGATGTGAATTATCAATAATAGGTTCACAATGATTTTGTGGTTCCAAAATGATTTGTTGTTCTACTGGAATAGGAACCATCAAATCGAGAGGGACAATAGTGGGTCTGTCATGTATAGAATCCGAATGTTTTTGAATTTCCTCAAATTCAATGAACCGAGGTTCAAAGCTCCCACTAATTGCACCATCCTCAATAAACCGTGCTATTTTAGTTTTTGCAATCTTTATAGGAAGTGATGGACAGTAAAACTTATACCCTTTGGATCTTTCTGAATAACCAATAAAATATCCTGATATGGTTCGAGGATCCAATTTCTTTATTTGTGGATTATACAATTTGGCCTCAGCTTGACAACCTCATGTGTGAAAATGTTTTAAACTAGGTTTCCTACCTGTCCAAAGCTCAAAAGGAGTCTTAGTGATAGCCTTAGTAGGGACCCGATTAAGAATATACAGGGCAATTATGAGTGCCTCACTCCACAATGATATCGAAAGGGTAGAATTACTGATCATACTCCTGAGCATATCAATTAATGTGCGGTTCTTTCTTTCAGCAACACCATTCTGATCAGGTGTCCCTGGCATGGTGTACTATGGAACAATTCCGCACTGCTCCAGAAACTTAGCAAAAAGTCCAGAGATTTGGCCTTTATCTGTTTGTCTGCCAAAATATTCACCACCTCTATCTGATCTGACTACTTTTATCCTTTTCTCGAGTTGATTCTATACTTCAGCCTTATATGCCTTAAAGGCATTTAATAATTCAGATTTTTCTTTAAGTAGAGATAACCATATCGAGAGTAGTCATCAGTAAACGTGATAAAATATTTATGGCCAGTAATTGATAGAGGAAGAGGTCCGCATATATCGATATGAATCAACTCTATTGTTCCATCATATCTTTTAGCACCTTTAGAGGAAGTTTTGGTCTGCTTTCCCTTTATGCAGTCCACACATATTCCAAAGTCAGAGAAGTCCAAATCATCTAAAATGCCTTCTCTAATTAATCTTTGGATTTTCTGTTTCAAGATGTGTCCTAACCTCTTATACCATAACATGAATGACCTTATATTATTAATGCCACGTTTTGATCCAACATTTCCGTGCATGGTAAGAAGGATTTCACTATATGAATCATCCAAAAACAATTTATATATATTATTTTTTTCAAAATACTAGAGCCAACTATCTGAGATTTATAAGATAAAGAAAAAACTTTATTATTAAANCTGGGCTGTTCGCTCAGGCGGGGACTGGTCTCTCCTTCAGGGACCGGTTCTCGAAGGCTCTCCCCGCGCAGCCAGAGCTGCTGCGCGCAGGGCAATCGGTCTCTCTTTGGAGGACCGGTCTCTCAGGGACCGATCTCTCAGGCAGGGACCGGTTCCCGAGAGCTAGTTTCTCAGGACTTAGCCGATTTTTCGACTGTCTCATTTCATACGCGTTCGGGGACCGGTCTCTCCGACTAGGGACCGGTCCCCGAGAGCTCAAATTCTGCAGTTTGCAGAATTTTGATTCTCTAGCTCTCGAAAACCTTCCACAACGCACTTTTACCCATTTTAACACCTTCGGACTTTCCGAAGTGTACCATCCTCGCACTTTGGTCAATTTGACTAAAGTTCGATATTTATTTTTCGAATTTTCGGTATATTACATTCTCCACCCCTTAAATAATTTCGTCCGCGAAATTACGCATACCTTAACTCGTCGATTCGAATAGATACGAATACTCTCTCCGCATTGACTCCTCGAGCTCCCAAGTGGCTTCTCGCACAGCATGGTTGCTCCATTGGACCTTAACATACAGAATCTTGCGACTTCGCAACTTCTTCACTTCTCGATCGAGGATGCACACCGGGTACTCCTCATAAGACATATCTTCACGTAGCTCCACGGGCTCATACTCCATTACATGTGTCGAATTGCGAATATACTTTCGGAGATTGGACACATGGAAAACATTGTGAACTCCCACGAGTCTCGGTGGTAGTGCGAGCTTATATGCCACCGCACCCACACGCTCTAATATCTCAAACGGTCCGACATAACGGGGACTTAGCTTCCCACGTACCCCGAATCGTTTGACTCCTCGCATTGGCGACACTCTTAAAAATACACGGTCTCCAACCGCAAACTCTAAATCTTTTCTCCGCTTGTCGGCATAACTCTTTTGCCGAGATTGCGCCGTCGCTAACCGTTGACGGGCAAGGCGAACCTTCTCTTCTGCCTCCCGCACTACGTCCGGGCCAAGAGCTGTTCTCTCGCCCACGTCACTCCAATGGATAGGAGAACGACATTTACGTCCATATAGTGCCTCAAAAGGTGCCATCGCTATGCTTTCCTGGTAGCTATTATTGTAGGCGAACTCCGCCATAGGCAAGAAATCATGCCATCCTCCTCTATAATCTAGCACACACGCTCGAAGTAAATCCTCAAGTATTTGTATCGTCCGCTCTGATTGTCCATCACTCTGAGGATGAAACGCCGTACTAAAGTCAAGCCGTGTGCCTAGTGCGTCCTGCAAGCTCTTCCAAAAGTGGGATGTGAACCGAGGGTCGCGATCCGATACGATCGACACTGGAACCCCATGAAGGCTCTCCCCGCGCAGCCAGAGCTGCTGCGCGCAGGGCAATCGGTCTCTCTCTGGGGGATCGATCTCTCAGGCAGGGACCGGTTCCCGAGAGCTAGTTTCTCAGGACTTAGCCGATTTTTCGGCTGTCTCATTTCATACGCGTTCGGGGACCAGTCTCTCCCAACAGGGACCGGTCCCCGAGAGCTCAAATTCTGCAATTTGCAGAATTTTGATTCGAAAACCTTCCACAACGCACTTTTACCCATTTTAACACCTTCGGACTTTTCGAAGTGTACCATCCTCGCACTTTGGTCAATTTGACTAAAGTTCGATATTTATTTTCCGAATTTTCGGTATATTACACAACTAGTGGCAGAATTGCCAAAAACCCCCCCAACAATGCCTCTAGTGCACTGCCCTTGCAGGGCTGTTTTCGAACTCAGGGTCCGGACCCTAATACAACTACGGTCCGGACCCCGTAGGTCCAGACAACCCAGAATTAAGGACTTTGCCAAATTTCAGCATTTTTCGTTTCTTCTTCATTTTCGCTCGTTTTCGCTCGTTTGGCCTCCGATTCATTTCAAATCGCACCGAGACTCTCAAAACATATTTTCGAGCGTATTTGCATCATTCTTTCATCCATGCTAATGTCGGATTTAGTTCATGGTCCAACATAACTTTTCGGGTTCCGTTTTCGCACCTACGCGCACCGAAACGCCCGAATGCTCTTGAACTTCACCGAACTTCACCGGAACCATTCAAATGGCTTTCCAGCCAAATGTACACCGTAACTTCATAATTTTAGAAGTCCGGTATCTTACAATATCTCTTCTGGGTAGGATCAACTTGATCATACTTGTTTTCTAAGGATATCCAAAGTTTCCTAGCTGTTTTAGCACTATAATAGATGTCATACAACTTGTCAGATAAGGTACTAAGAATTCAGTTTAAACAGAGATGGTTGATCATGGTAGGGTCAACAGAAGCCGTAGTTGCAGGTAGACATGTAGTTGAAGTTCCAATGGAGGGAGGAGTGGAACCAACCTGGGTTTGGCTTTGAGTAACCGATTTGTTGACCGCAGTTTGGGTTGCACCTTCAGGTGTAGATCCGTTGCTATTCTCGGCAGAATCCAAGATAGTAGAAAACAACCCTAGGGTGGTGAGCCAGAACCTCATTTGGTTTTGTCACCTCTTAAAATTACAACCATCAAAATTGAAAGGTTTTGCCGAATCCTCCATAATGAAAAGTCTGTGGACAAACAATTCTACTGTAATGTCACAAGACGGTTTTGAATTTCAAAAGTACAATATTCTACGTTTTACAATATATATATATATATATATATATATATATATATATATATATATATATATATATATATATATATATATATTAGTTTGCAGAAAATAAATATTTTATTCACTCTAATAAAAGAAACAGAAAGATTAAATTATTTTCGCTTCTAGATTGTTGAAAAATCTTTATGATCTTTTATTAAACTATTCTTTAAAAATAATTCGAAAGTTTAATTTCAGTTTGAAAAATATTTCGGAAAAAAATTAAATAATAAACACTGTAAAGAAAAGGATTAGAAAAGACCTGTGGATCGAGGCGTGCAGGGCACTGTCCTATAAGCAAAATTGCTTCTCCATGTGCGAAGCTTCCCGGCAATTACTTCCAGCGATACAACGTCCACGTTCCATCCTGTCGGCATGCTTCCAAGGTGGCGTAAGATGAACTAAACATGTTTTAGATCCAGCGAAATAATAGAAAACTTAGTGAGAAATCAACAAAATAATAATGGCGAGAAAACGAAAGAATATGAGGTAGATATTAGGATTTTTGCTCTCAGGTAAGCTCCGGGTTCTATATAGAACTCATCCACCATCTTCCAATATATATATATATATATATATATATATATATATATATATATATCTAAGGTAAGGATCTTGCTTCCATGCGTTAATTCCGAGTAGTGCAAGATAAGCCTAGGATATACAGGATACAAATTAGGATTAGGATTAGGATTAGGGCTTCCAAAATATAAAGATAAAGATAAAACCAAAAAATAAAAATATATCGCGAGTGCCTGAACTGCGCGCATCGCCACCCACCTGGCTCGTGCTCCTGCACGCACCGTGCGCGCATGTGTTTAGTCGAGAGCATAACTCTAATTTTCTCTCAAGTAACTTGCTTAAGAATAAAGGAATATATAAATACCAATAACACACTTTTAGTTTCCAATGTGGGACTATTCCTCACATGTGGAAACCTTAGTTGGGCTTCTAAGCAAGGCCCATCAATTATTGGGTTCCCCAAGAGGCTCATGAAGTTTAAAATCACCAAAAATCCAATAAAATCTAACATGAGACATGTCTATATCTTATTCTGTATCTTTGGAATTGTTAAACGCAATATTTGGCATTGTTTTGTTGTGGATTTTTTTCTGTCTGTCCATTACTTTTGGTGTCGTTTCCATTCTGTTGGATGCTTCATATGTGCTAGGTTGTGTACACACGGCGGGTTGTTGTCGTCCCCGTGCATTTTTGCTGTGGAATCAGGGTGTAACAGTGAAAAAAAAGTCCTCCTAAAAACACTGTATTCCACCTAAAAAATATTTTCAATTGCAAAGGAATCTCACAGAAGATTATCGTCTTTGTATCTAGCATATCAAATTAGTATTATAAGTATCCAAGTGATCATGAACACTGGCATGGGATACGGGACGCGACACAACTTGTGCATGTTGATCGACTGGGAATTAAGCTTCCGAAAAATTAGGATACAAATACAGTACGGATACCGCTAATAAAATTATATATTTTTTATATCTAAAATATTAATTTTGGTAAAGTATTGTGATATTTCTCACATGAATGAAAGATAGTAAAATTTTTGTTGATAGTTTATATATTTTAAGAATTTTTTTCCAGCATACATAGTTTATTTATATTATCCAAAAATAATATATGCAAATATCAAAAGCTAAAATATTTATCATTTATATTATATATGCATTAAAAAGTAAAATAAAAATCTGTATATTTTTTTAATTGCATGCGCTTTGGAGTCGCATTAATCGTGCATTCAAGGGCATGTCTACATTGGACACGAGTTCGACACAGACATGTGCATGTCCAACACGGACAAGCAATGCTTATAATAGTGTCCATACATAAAGATTATCTTTCTAGGAAATTTTCTAACTTGTTTTTTTAATAAAAATTGTGACGCTCTTGCCTAGTTGTAACAATGCAAATAGGATAATGTACTGTTAGCAGCAAAGATTCCGAACCCTTGTACACGTTCCACAATTATCGCTGCCAACAAAGAGTCTAAAGGATATGCTATACTGATCCGAAAAGCAAAATTATATTCGCCAAATATCTGCTTTGTTTCCCTTTGTTTCCGAGCGAGGTCCAATATAAAGAAATATACGTAATACGGGTTTGATTCCTTCCACTTGGACATTGTGACATCGTTGTGGTCAAGCTTTCGCTTTCAAAGTGGTTTGGAGTTTTCACAACGAAGTATCGTGCTCTTCTTAGTTAACCTGATCACCTAAAGCCCCAGTTTCCAATCAAATTAAGCTCAACTTCGATTCAGAAGAACGGGTTGCTAACAAGCTGAACAATCAAAATTTCATCTAAAGTGGTGCATGCCATGCATCTTCCCTTCTCATGGAAGTACTGAACTAATTAATCTAAAGTTATGATATACATATTTTACAAATTCTATTTAAAATAAATTGCATGTCGACCTAGATAGAAGTATATGTTGAGAATTTGTAATAGCTTTAAACTGATTGCTGTAAATTCGGTAATTGCACTAGTATCGATTGCTGGTATTCTTCAATGGGAAGCATCTAACTAAATTTTCACCATAAAAATGTTCCACAAAAGAGTAAAAACCAAACAAAAGATATAGGTAAAATAAGATTCATTATTAAAAAAAAGAATAAAAAATATAGATAAAATAAGTTTTACTAAGAAAAATATTAATTAAAGAAATACACCTGATTTATCCATACAGATTAGCTTCAACCTAGACCTCTTTTTAATATCTCTTTCCCACTCTATCTCGCCTTCCAGGAACCTAGAAGAGAATTCTCTAGCCTTGCGCATCTGTGCACCAGGTGCATGTAATCCGAACAACTCTCTCTGCTCCAGTACGGACAACCACCCAGCACTTGCATCAGCTCGTACACCACCCAAAAGAACTTGACCTGGCCGTATACACCTGGAGGTTCAGAACCCTAGCCTACATGGTGCTCGCATATTGCACAAGCTAGATTTCTACTTGTTCATGCTACAAAAATCGCGCCATATGGTTGACCAGTGCACCACGAGAGCTATCCCTGAAGCCAACTATTATACCACATATAAGTGCGTTTGGAATTGGAAAAGATGCATCTAAAACTGAAGAGCGGTTATAACCGACTCAGTTACTCGGCCGAAAGTAGTCCACATAAATAGGAACGTGGCCGATAGTGAAAAATAACTGAATAAGTAATAGGCGGAGCTATAAATAAACAGAGAACACCTGGAAGAGGGGTCTTTTTCCCCTGTGAACAAGAAGACCAATTTTCATTTCCATCGCATTTTACTACTTTCTAGTAGTCTATTTGTAACCCTTTTTACTTTCCCTACATTTGCTGCATTTTCTAGGAATAGTCTGTAGATTAGATTTTTTTACTCTAAGATCGCACATCATAGCAGTGCACGCTCCCTAGTGGTGCACGCTCCCTTTTGTAAACATTTTTGGATTTTGAGAAATATATAAGCATTTCGGATCTTCAGCCGAACAAAAAGGACTATGCTATTCTCTAGACTCGGTTGATCCAACCGAACCGAACTTATTGTGTGGGACTGAGCTCGGCTGATCTGATCCCTCATCATGTTGGTGTAAAATCCAAAATCTCTAAATATTATTTAATTATTTTATTCTCATTAATTGTCTTTTATTATGTTAATTAATTGAATGAATTTAATTTTATTTTATTACTTCTTTATTCCACTTAATGGGCCTAATTAAGGAAAAGTTAACCTCCCAACGTTAACTTTTTCCATTCCCCTATATATATGTTTTTGGTCTATTGTCCATAGTGCAATATGAACAGTAGTGAAAACAACAAGTGGAAAATAGTTTTTTTTTAAGTTTTTCCTTCAATTTTCTATTTTCTTGATTCCTTTATCCTGGGTGTTGAAAGAAACTTCGTCAACCTCTTCCGCGTTCGTGCTCGTAGGAGGAGGAATTCCGGTCGTACCTTGGGGCGGTGTTTCCGGTTAATCCCGCACGTAAGGACGGAAATACGCCTTAGGGCAGTGCTTCGCACGCTTCCGGATCAATAAAGTATTTATTTGGATTTAGCGATAATCTGTAAGATGATTTATTTATTTTCATCATAAAATTTAGTTAGATTTAAATCATAATCAGATTTCTGTGCGGTAATTGTTCCAACAATCTAAGGCGTATTTCTTGATTTGATTGTGATTGAAATCTAACGGGTGCTAATCCGTATTATATTAATTTTAATTTTATATGTATATAATTTGTTTGTTAATGTTTGTATGATTGGCAATCAAACATAAATTTTTCGGAGATTAGCACTTTAACATGTAATTGTATATTATTTAATTTACTGTTGAAATTATAATTTATTTGGTGATTATTAAAAAAAAAATTTGCTAAAGTAAAAATAATTTTATTAGCGTGCGATTTTAGAGTTTTGCTACAGTAAATTCTTTGGTAAAATATATATATGCTACAGTATTTTTAAGACGGGTTCTACGGATTTTTAAAAAAATACTACAGTAAAAAGTTTTTTTTTAGTGCAAATACATATACTGTTTTGTGATTTTTTTTTTATAAAAACAAAAATTCTTTGGAAAAAAATAAAAGAAAAAAAAGGAGGAGAGTTTGCTACAGTAAATTTAGTTTATGTGTACGGATGCGTTCGTACCAGCATCATCTAACCTATAATACCATCTCTTAGTTGTCACTGTATTTGTTACATCTAAGTATTTTATACATTGGTTACAGTATATCATTTTATTTTGTTTGTACCATCTATTTGTTGTTGACCCAAATTCTATTAGACATGATTAAGACTATATTTTTAAATTCTGATATATTTCAAAACTTGTGGGGGTTACACTCTTTTATCAGTTTGATAAATTTTGATATTATAATTGCTCTCGTGATTTTATCCTAGTATTCATCTTGGAAACGAATTTTGCAAATTCTAAGATTGGCAAGTAAATTATTTTGAGACATAAATTTATTAGATGGTTATTTTCATAATATTACTTATTTGATTTTTATCAAATCTGAACAGAATTTTGCAGATTATTTGACGAACGGCCTGAATAGGACTAAGGTCCTGGAGTCATCGTGAGGGATGGGACTTGCCCGTAAAGGGCCTTCCTGCAGTGGGAACCCAACCTTTGTGATTGGAGATCTCTTGAAGAAGGTTCAATGTGGTAAAAACAAGCTGTCAGGTTGGCCAAAGAGCACTTTCTACAAATTTTATATAGGAGCTTTAGCTCCAATCCCATCCCTATGGTGAGTAGTGCTCTATGTAGTGGATTAGGTTGAGCTGAAAGCTCTTAATGGGATCCAAGACGGTAATTTCCGCGAGATGTGACTCTACACGCATTTCTGGAGGAGACCACCTATATAAGAGTATCCGTATGTGGCCGCGGCTATGTGAATGGGCTATACATAGAAACTCTTATGAAAAATCAAGGCACTGTGCATGGCCATTAACGCACAGACCCGCGACGGAGAATTCTATACTGTGTGTGTGGTAGTTGAAGTCAGGGCCAAAGGAACGTAGTTCAAGACCTGGTTCACTCCGATTCCTTCTGATGGAAACTATTTACACTAAGTGGGGTTAAGTCCTTAAAGACACCTCGCCTACTGCATAGTATAAACACCCGGTGATTTATTCATTTATTTATTTTAATTTTTAAGTTTCATTTCTATTTTGAGATTTTGAATTTTGTGGGGGATTGTTGGTGTAAAATCCAAAATCTCTAAATATTATTTAATTATTTTATTCTCATTAATTGTCTTTTATTATGTTAATTAATTGAATAAATTTAATTTTATTTTATTACTTCTTATACCACTTAATGGCCTAATTAAGGAAAAGTTAACCTCCCAACGTTAACTTTTTCCATTCCCTATATATATGTTTTTGGTCTACTGTCCATAGGCAATATAACAGTAGTGAAAACAACAAGTGGAAAATAGTTTTTTTTAAGTTTTTTCCTTCAATTTTCTATTTTCTTGATTCCTTTATTCGCTGGTGTTGAAAGAACGTCTCGTCAACGCTCTTCCGCTTCGTGCTCGGTAGGAGAGATTCCGGTCGTACCTTGGGTCGGTGTTTCCGGTTAATCCCGCACGTAAGGACGAAATATCGCCTTAGGCAGTGCTTCGCACGCTTCCTGATCAATAAAGTATTTATTTGATTTAGCGATAATCTGTAATTATTCATTATTATTTTCATCATAAATTAGTTAGATTTAAATCATAATCAGCATTCTCTGTGCGGTAATTGTTCCAACAGATACATTGCTGATATTTGAACATTTTTAATTTTTTTCTCTCTTTTAACCCAGTTATAGCTAATATTCTACATGTTAGTTTTTTCTTTTTATACAAATGCCAGAAAAAGTATAAACTATTTTAAACTATCAAGAAATGAAAAATATGAATACTATTTTTAACCATACTATATTACACTTATACTCATAATTATATCAGCAATATTATTCAACGTTTTATTGGTGATAAAAAAACGTTAGTACGTTTCTAGCTTAGAGATGTCAACGGGTTTGGATTCGGGCGAATTTTCAAAAACCCGAACCGAACCGGACTCCAAACCCGAGACCCGAACCCGAACGCAGAACCCGACGGATTTAAAAATCCATATCCAAACCCGAACCCGACAAAAATTCGAAACCCGATTCCAAATTTGAACCCAAAATAATTATTTATGTTCAATATTTCAAATAATTATATTAAATCTAAATTTTAAAATATAACATCAAATTTATATATATATATATATATATATATATATATATATATATATTATATATATATATATATCTCTCTCTCTATATATATATATATATATATATATATATTATATATATATAATACAAAATAAATTCGGGTTCGGGTCGGGGACAGTCAAAATCCATATCCGAATTCATATCCGTCGGGTTTCTATTTTTGATATCCATATCCGAATCAATATCCATTTAGCATCGGATATATCCGCTTCATTCGGATTTGGGTTCGGATAAAATTTCGCATATCCATACAAATTGACATCCCTATTCTAGCTGAAGCCACGACCGACAAAATAGAGAACGACTTTGTGCACAATTTTGAAATCGAGAAGGATAAACGAAACTCTTTGTTAAATATAAAAATATATAAATATCGTTTCCTAATAGCATAAATTTTTAAAGTAGCATTATTAATTTTTTTCTATTTAATTTTAGTCCACGTCATGGATCTTACAAAATGTCTCGAGCCCAGACGGTAGGTGGAGTGTTAAATATAAAAATATATAAATACCATTCTTGTCACGCCCCGGGGTCCCTTTAGGTTAAAAACACAGCGAATTTTTTTTTTTTTTTTTTTTTTTTGAAAACCTGCCCCCAGGGTATGCCAGATCCGCCACAAATATAGGGAATCCACTGTTCACACGGACAGAGTCTCCCCTGTATTTGCACGGCGTCGAACAAGTACAAGAGTATAGCCAGGAAACAACCACAACCAAATGAATATAAAGATAACTATACATTCATACATTCACCATTCACATCACAGTTTTACATTCAGTGTTTAAATAGAAATTCACGAAAATTCTTTTGAAAACTGTTCCCTACACGGAAACCTTTATTCTTTAAGAAACGCTACCACGAGGGGTGGAAAACCTTTTATTTTACAAAATCCAGGAATCCGTTTATTACATTCACGAAAATTCATATTTTCAAATATAATAAAAATACTGAACCATATAACTATCAAGCTATAACAACTGAAATAATAAGGGTAATAACTATGCCGAAATAACCTGGGTCGGAAGCTCTATCAACCGCTACACACGTACCTCACGTCTCGTCCCACTACTCATCGCCCGCGATACCTGAAAAATGGTGGGGGAGGTGAGAATATGTAAACATGTCTCCCCTCCCAGTGGGTACCGCAAGCCGAAGAAGGCGAGGAGTACTCACTGGATCAGGAAGAGCTATATAACAGTACGGGTCAGTGGGAATACAGTAGGAACAGTAGTAAACGTAAGAGATGTATAAGGTAATGAGCAGATATACTAAATACAGTAGCAATAAACCGCTACTGTAACTGGAACAGAAAGCATACATGAATATCTACTATAGTAGCAAGACAACTATAAAGTAAGATCTGTAAGTATGCATGCAACGACTGCTACTATAAACATATGCGTCAATGGGACAATCAGTCCAAAAGTACCCAATCTGAAACCAATGCTCTCTTGGTCAGCACCGCAGACCTCAAGCCAATGCCCTGGAGGTCCGCACCGCAACACCTCCCGACAGTACCACTGCCGCTCTAACATGCATATAACCCCTATAGGGCTCACGGGTTGTCACCATTCAACCACTTTTCGGAAAAGAACACTCCTTGCGGTGGATCGGACTGCCAGTGTTCGTGAAATGCGACGAGTATCGGGCGATCAATTTAATATGGTCAATGATCAACCGTCGGCAACCAGCCGACAATCCTGCCCCTCAGGGCCTATCGACCGCATAGGTCATCAACTGTAAAGAAGCACAAGAACCGACCACTCAGGTCAACTAGGATGGGACAACATCGACATCCTTTCAAACATATGCAAATACTGACTAATCAAGTCAACTGGGATGGAACAACTCAACATCCTACCCACAGTATGTAGATACTGATCAATGAGTCAACTACTGTATATATGCAAGAATCGGTCAACAAGTCATCTGAGTATATGATCTAGAACTACCGTCGGCCACTAGTCGACAATCCTACCCCTCAGGGTACACCGACCTCAAAGGTCATCAAACAACAAGAGTCAAGGAACAAACCGACTATATACAGATATAAGATACAAGAACAAATCAACTAGGTCACCGATTTCACATAAAATCACGAAACCGCTCTACTCTAAATATGATACAGGATATGCAGAATAGCTAAGTAGCGCAATAAGGAAATATGATATAACTACTCTACTCCTACTCATGATATAAAGAGAACAACCGAGTAGAGTGTAACTGAACAACATGGTGCTAGGCTCAACACTATATATCAAGATATATATATGCTAGATAATAACGAAAGAGCAAAGGTAAGAAACCATCACCGAGCGTGCACCACTGTACCGACGTCGGATCGAAGTACCCACCTGTACAACTGTCGCGCCTGTCTCCTGACTGCAAAAGAACGTCAACAGGACCTAAGGAGGGTCCACTGGGTTAGTGTCTAACCCACGACTAAGAAACCCTTAAAAGCATAACCCCACAAATAAACCACTGAATACACAACCCACAAACAATCCCACGGAGATCGGTTTTCCAAAACCGATTACCGAACAAACCGGAAATCCCGAAAACCGTACCGAGACTTTGCCGGGACCCACGGACTGTCCCGGAACTCACCGACTCGCACTACGAGTCACCCGCTGCCACTAAACGCCATTATTCATGGTTCTTGGCAGCAAACACCTAGCCTCACATCGAAACGATTATCGTCGGATAATTATTCCGATCCGGGTTCCCGGAAGTGTCTATTTCGACACCGGAACCCACCGTCGCTCACCCGTCATTTCCGAACCCTCGAAATGACATGGGTGACCAGCCAATACGGCTCAACGACTACACATCAACTCACGAAGTACCGTCGGAATAATTCCGAACCGAACCCGCATTCCGTCGGCGGATTTCGCCGAGAAACGCACCGGAAATCACTTTTTGATTCCCGCAAAGGCTTGGGGCCTTGGACGATCAGTCCAGAGGTTATCCTTAGCCCATACTTGCTGCCAACAGTAGCCACGACGAACAAAGTTGCATAAAAGCCCGTCCGAATACCCGAAATCGCATTATTTCATGCGATTACGGCGCTTTTATGGTTCGTCTGCACAAACCAGAAGTGAATCAGCGAAGCTGAGACACCCGCTGATAGGTCTCGGCGTGCCGGAAGCCGTGCTCACCTTTCGGAGCAATTTCGGCCACTGTGGGATGCGCACGAGCGACACGAAGTTCAACTAAACAGCGTGCACTGAAACTAAAACGCATCTAATTAACTCATCCGGAGCTCGCTGACCCTAAATGAGGTGAGCATTGTGATCAGGACTGACTGACGATCACCATGCTTACCTCCGGGGGCATCGGAACAGCCCCGGGTCGCCGGAACAGTCATCCAAGTAGGAAACTATGCGCAGAAAGGCTGAAATCAAGCTTACCGGCCAGGGGAGAGGTAGGGCTGCCCGGCGGCGGCCGGACGGCGGGAGCGCCGGCGGCAGGAGGGTTCAGGCGATGCAGGGAGGCCAAGGGATGATTTAGCCGGCGTCGGGAGGCGGCGGCGACGGCAGGCATTGATGCCCTAGTCACCCAAACCCGAGGAAGGCACATGCCTAGTTCAGCCGACAGGAAGCTCCGGCGGCGGGGGCGCCGGCGGCGGACGAGTGCGGCCGGCCAGGCGGAGCCGGTGCTCACGCCGGACGGCGGCGGAAGACGGCGGCGGCGATGCTGGACCAAACCGAGCCCGCACGGGTCAGGGCAGACGCAGGATGGAGGAGCGGCGGCCGGCGGTCCACGGGGATGGCCGAGATGGCGAGCGGCAGCGAGCGGGAGGTCGCCGGAGGCCGTGGGAAGACGCGCGGCTGGCGGGGAACGGTGGTGGCGCGCGGAGGCAGGGATCATCCACGCTCGGCCCGACTTGGCCGCAAGTGGCCGCAGGGGCCAAGACGGCGCCAGCGGCGCACAGGACCGGCGGGGGCCGGCGGTGACGACGCCGGGGAAGGCAGCATAGTCGTCCAAAGGCGACGGCGGCTCGTGGAGGCGGTGCGGGGCCAGGCCCGGCCTGAGCTAGGTCAGGCTTGGCTGCAGGGCGCCCAGGCCGCGACGGCGGCGCGTGGGGACGGCGGCGGCTGGTACGACGGGACGGCGGAGGTCGGGGCCGCTTCCAGAGGTGGTGCCCGAGAGTTATGGTCACCCAGATTGGTTCCACGGCAGGGAAGGTTGGGAGAGAAGGTTGGAGGGGTGGCCGGGTTTCAAGCTTTCCGGCGGCCGGGGCACCTGCCGGCGGCCGGGGTGCGCGCAAGGTTGGGCAGGGACCTGCTGAAGCTGGTTAGGGCACAGTTGGGAGACAAGGTCGGCTAGATCTAGGGTTTCGTGCAAAGAAGCCCTAGATGCTAATTATATACAAAAGGACAATTTGCAGAAAACCCCTCTAACCCAGAATATTTAAACCTCAGCCCTGCCAGGGGGTACAATTTGTGCGTACGTACCTCCACGTCCGATCTCACGCGATTCGATACATAAAATGTCGCGCCTTTCGCGAATTTTCCGAATTGCCATCTTCGACCTCTTAACGAAAACTTTGCAATTACCAGAGATCCGTCCGTCGGATTTTCGATTCGACAGCACCATTGCGTTCAGCACATCGGGGGCATCAAAACTACAATCTTATTTCGTCAGATATGGTCACGGATTCGCAACGGAACCCATCCGCTCTCTAATTAATCCACATAACGCACAAATATCAATGAGTAAACCCATTAAACCAACTTTCGCATAAGAAATTGACTTCCCTACCACTAGTAGGGACTCGAAACATTCTTCACCCTACTCCAGGTCACAAGCACGGAGTACGAGAAGCTTTAGAATGCACAGAAAAGCAAAGAGCGGAAACCCTCTTTTCGGTAAAACTCCTTTTTCTCGAAAACCGTGCATCAGATCGGAAATCCGTCAGTGCCATTGGTTCCAGAATAGCTGAACCAATCGAAACGAGCTATTGGATCGCTTTGAACGGAGTCCGATACGCGCCGGAAGCCAACTCTACTCCGTGGCTTCTCCGGAAAACCGGAGTTACTATTCACTTTAAGTGAAAACTAATAATCGCGTAACTTCTCTGTTTTAGCTCATTTTCTTCTGAAACTTGACGAGTGCTTATGTAATTAAATTACACACATAAACATCGTCAACGGAGAGTTTAGTTGCACTGTAAACATCTCAGTCCTTATAATTCTCTAACAGGTTAAGCTTTCAGGACATATTTGGTTCATAATTGGAATAGAAATGGCAATGAAATTGGATTGCTTTGGAATAGAAAATAGAATGACGAATCATTCAAAAATATTTGATTCATTATTAGAATGAAAATCGGAATAAAAGTTTAGAATTTTTAAGAGAGAATTTTAATTAAGAAATCAGAAAGGAACAAAGGTAGAGGAGGAGGTATTAATGAAGAAAGATTTTTAGTAGTTTACTTTTAATAGTTTACTTTGAAATGGGTCAATCCGAAATTCAAAGTTTGGATTGGGCATAAATGAATTTGGTCATTCTTATTCCAGAGTGGAACGGGATTCGGAATCCGCTTCCCATAAAGCAAACAACAACAATCGTAATCAATGAATCTCATTCCGATTCTATAGTTTAAAATAGGTGAACAAAACATGCCCTTAGGATTTATTTGGTTCGGTATAAGGAAAAACTATTTTTCGCAGAGATCGCTGCAAGTTCAGATATAAACAAGAACTACACTAATTTTACATTTGAATGAAAATTTAGTTGTTACCAAAAATAAGAAAAATAATGTTTCGATAGATAAGATGGAATAAGGAGAATAGTGGGTACTTATAAATTAAAACAGGTGAACCAAACAAGCCCTTGAAGTGAAACGTTTATGTACCCGAAGCCCGCCTTGGTCGTAGAGGCGTGTTTGCATTAGCAAGAGTATTGTGGGAATGCTGTTCCCTNTATATATATATATGAGTTAAGTTAGAATACTATCATTTATTTTCGATGATGGAGCCTCCAAATCGATGATCGGTACCGTTGAATATGATCTATACCATTTGAAGTATTTAGAAATCAAATTTCATATATTTTCGATATTGTTCTCTTATCCATCGAGTGGGCATAAAAATGAACGGCTGAAAATGAATATTTTTTAAAAAATGATGATAGGACTCTTGTAATCAAGATAAAGAGTATAGATCTTTTTTTAAATGGTTTAAAGAATTTTCTAACAAAAATTCAATTGATTTGGATATCTTTAGGCCGTTAAACGAGAAAACGCCTCATATCGACCATTAAAATTATAAATTTTGAAACCCTTTGATCATTAGGCAAATGATGTCGAAAAGATTTGAAATTTTGTTTTTAAATACTTCAAGTGATATAGATCATGTTCAATGATACCGATTGTCGATTTGGAGGCTCCATCATCGAAAATAAATGAATGACAACGGAGCCCGTTTGCTATCGATAGTATTATAGCTCAACTCTATATATATATATATATATATATATATAGAGAGAGAGAGAGAGAGAGAGAGAGAGAGAGAGAGAGAGAGAGAGAGAGAGAGAGCGCTAGGCTTCTATGCTTTCGAAAGTACAGAGGCATCTGTGCTTGTAAGTTGTTTTCAATGATGAGACGTCCAATTCGACGATCAGTTCCGTTAAACATGATCTACCCTATTAGAACTATCTAGAAACCAAATTTCATAATTTTTTGACTTCATTTGTCTAGTGAACGAGTAGCCTTAAAATGAACGGTTGAAAATAAAAATCTCATAAAAAATAGTGATAAATGATTCAAATTTCAAATCGGAAGTATTGTTCTTACTTTTGATGTTAAGTAGAATTTTCTATTAAAGTTTCATATAATTTGGATACTTCTATACCGTTGAAATTAAAAACGTACCACATCGGTTAAAATAGTCATTTTTGAGACCCTGTGATCGCTTTGTAAATGATGTCGAAAAATTATAAAATTTGGTTTAATGATAGTTCCAATAGCATAGATTATGTCTAACGGAGCCGATCGTCGAATTGGATATCCTATCATCGAAAACAACTTACAAGTACAGAGGCCTCCGTACTTTCGAAAGCACGGGAGACGTACTATATATATATATATATAGAGAGAGAGAGAGAGAGAGAGAGAGAGAGAGAGAGTGAGTGAGAGAGGCTACTATGCTATCGGAAGCACGGAGCCTTCCGTGCTTCCAGCTCGTTTTTGATGTTGCGACTTTCGAATCGTCGATCGGCTCCGTTAAAATGTAGAGTATTTTGAGTACCTAGAAAATAAATTTTATTATTTTTCGATATCATTTGCCTAGTGATCGAATGGGCTCAAAATCAACAAATTTCAATGGCCGTAGTGAGATGTTTGCAAGTTTAACGGTGTAGAAATATCAAAATCACGTGAAATTTTGATAGAAAATTCTTTATACTATATAAAACAAGATCAATATCTTTGATTTAAAATTTTAATGTCATATTATTACATTTTGTAGGATTTTTTTTTTCAGCCGTTGATTTTGAGCCCCTTCGTTCACTAGGCAAATGATATCATAAAATAATAAAATTTATTTTCTAGGTACTTCAAATACTCTAGATCAAGTTTAATGGAGCGATCGACGATTCGAAAGTCGCAACATCGAAAACAAGCTGAAAGCATGAAAGACTCCGTACTTTCGATAGCACAGTAGACTCACTATATATATATATATATATATATATATATATATATAGCTTTGTAATTTACATTTTATCATCTTATACAAAAAGTAGTTTGTTATCGGCTTTCACGTCAAATCTTATGCAAAAGTGAAGCAAAAGATTCTTATATGGAGTCAAAATACTTTCATTCACTTTTTTAACTTTTCGATCTGACCGTTGGCCTAACCAACCCCAAAAACCGTCATCAGAGAATTCACATCCATCATGTGTGGATATCTAAATAAGTCATTCCACTATAATTTATTCAGTATTATATTTGTGATGAAAATAGAGAGATTTATTAATAGAATAATAATATATTTTATTTACGAGAAAATTTATTTTATTTTGAAAAAAAACTAATTATGATATTTATTATAGATATTTGATAACACTTTTTACCTATTAAATACTATATATTTTTAAAATAAATTAATATATATAATATCAAATAATAAATATTCACGCATCCAAACAAAATCATTGCATTTCTATTATTCAAAAAACTATGTTGGACTTTTACTATATATTATTTTTAATCTTTACGACATTAGTATAGGTAGCAATTACTGGATTATATATTGGCTATTATTTACAATAGCATGAAATGCTATTCTTTCTTTTATTTTTTAGCCTTTCTTTTTAAGAAGCCATTTGAAAGGATCTAGGCATTTGCTAATTTACCATATAATACAGTCTGGTTACTATATTCTTTATGAGTATAGATTTTTTTTTACGCATAAGTTTTTGATCGCTTGATCTATCTCTTGATTATTTTCGTTCGTTAAATAATACTATTCAACCAACCGCTCACTCTAGAGAACCACTATCATTTTAATCTGAAATAGTAAATTTTTTTATTTAATAATCAAAAATTTATAAGTATAAAATTTTTTTTATATTTATAAGAGTATAGTAATTTTAATCTATATAATATTTTTTTTTCATACTAGGGTACGAGAGAGAGAGATAGAGAGAGAGAGAGAGAGAGAGAGAGAGGGGGGAGGGTGGAAGTTGAAAAAGTCGGTGCCGTATCGCATCTGAAAAGCCGTTTCATTGGACCGCGCGTCCCTACTGCTCACGTGAGTGGGCTACTACTACGGTAAACGCTGAGACTTTTTATTGTTATTATTATTAATATTAATTATTAATTATTAATTATCACCGTTTTTTTTTTGTCCTTTTATATTGGGTAAATTTCAAATATCACCTCCGTAATTACATATTATTTTTACTTTAATATTATGTGGTTTAAACTATATCGTTTTAATATTTCGTGGTTTTATTTTTCTCTTTTCGTCGGTGCCTACGTTAACTCTCTGTTAAATTGTTTACAGAAAATCTTTAGATATTTCGGTTATGGTTATTGAATATTCACTTTATTACCATGTGGTTTACCGAATTTTTATTTTAGTATTCTGTGGTTTTAACTTTATCATTAATTTAACCAAAAAAAAATTAATATAGAGAATAATGAAAAGAGAAAAATGAAATCATTCACGGGGGAGTAAAGTGATACATTTTAAAACACATGGACTAAAATAAGAAAGCGTGAAACCACAAGGATAATATTTAAAGTTTTTCTTTTATTTTTTAAGTGTGCTGCCGTACTAAAGCTTTGTTTCGTTCGAATATAAATAAAAATTATTTATTTCATAATTGATACAAATTTAGATATAAACAGAAACTAGCATAAATTTTATTTGGTTGAAAATTGAATTGTTTCTGCGAATAAGTTAAATAGTATTTGAATACTTATAGCAGAAACAAAAGTAATTATAATTTTTAATTAATAATATTTTATTTAATCAATTAATATTAAAATATTAATTAAAAATTAATTTAATAAATTAAAATTTGTATCAACTATGAATATTGTACAAGATAATGAAAAAACATATTAATTAATTAATTATATTAATTATTTTAAATTATAAAATATAACTTAACGTTTTAATTAATTAGTAAATTATTTAATTAGTTAGATGATTTTCTAAGAAATTAATTTAATTAGTTGGCCAATGTGAATAATAGTTAATTATTAGATAAACACATTAAATAATTAATGGGTCAAATGCATACAGCTCCCTGCAAACATAGCCAATTGCGGAAATATCCCTACAAAACGAAAACTCCATAAGTTGTCCCTGCAAAAGTCTTAAGTTATGTAGATATGTCCCTCCGGTTAACATCCGTTAGTGATCTGTTTATTTTTTAACAGTGGATTCGTGAAATGACCATTTTACCCTCACAAATATATCCCTCCAAAAGTTTTTCTCTTCCCTTCTCTTTCTCTTCCTCTTCGGATCATCGAAGCGGACGACGGCGGCGGCGGCGCGGGGTCGGGTTCGCCGGCGACGAAGAAGAGGGAAGAACGCCGGGGCACCCGAGCTCTCTACCCGGAGCTCGTCGCCCTCAATGCCGTCCTCTCCCTCGTTGGCCTCCTCGGCCACGACATCGCCGACATCGCCGTCGACGTCGTCTCCCTCCTCACCGACCTCACCGACACCGACGTCCTCGGCGACCACGACGACCCCGCGCACGCCCTCGTCGCCGCCCTTGTTGACAACAACGCCCTCGAGCTTCTTGCCCGCCTTTCGGAGGCCGACCCCGACGAGACTCTTCTCCCTCGCCGGTGACGAAGAAGAGGGAAGAAGAAGAGGAAGAAAGAAGAAGGAAGAAGAAGGGAAAAGAGGAAGAGGGAAGAGGAAAAGTAAGAGGGTTCGTCGTCGCCGCCACCGTCGCCGCCGCCGCCGCATCTCCTCGCCGGCGACGAAGAAGAAGGAAGAGGAAGAGGAGGAAGAGAAAGAAGGGTAAATACGTCAATTTACACTATAATTAACCATGGTTAAGTATTTTAACCGTGGTTAACGAAAAATTTCTAACAGATCTGGACGGCAGGGACATATCTGCATAACTTAGGACTTTTGTAGGGACAACTTATGGAGTTTCCGTTTTGTAGGGATATTTTCGTAATTCACTATGTTTGCAGGGACCTGTATGCAAATAACCCATAATTAATTCTTAATGAGTTAATTAACCATAAATAATAAACTAATTAATTACGTAACTATTTAAACAATAAATAATGACTTAAATATATTCATTAGATTAATTATGAAGCCAATAATTAAAATTAGATTTAAATTTTAACTAAGTTTGTTCTCACTTGAGAACAAACTTGTTCCATGGGAAGGGTGGAACAATTGCTCCACCCTTATTCCTCCTTTTTTATAATTATGGAGAACTAGAATTTTCAAATCCTAAAATTTGCGTTTGGTATAAGGACGGAATAAGGGCTTATTCCCTTTTTTATACTCGAATTAAACACTGCCTAAGAGACTTTTTGATGGAATAAATTTATAATTATAATACATAAATTTAAATGTAGTTTTTAATTTGGCATATTTAAATTTAACTACTATATTTGAAACTATAAGAGGATGCTCAGCTCCAATAGTTGAAAATATGCTCAAATTAACTATAATTCTAATTGCAGTAGTTGGTGGAGTAATTTTAAACAAAATATAAATCTACATTTCTAATTATTGTTGAAACACAAAATATTTTATCTTCTCTAGATTGAAGGTAATCTAAGCACCACATCTAACAGTGATAAAATTTTAAAAATAACTTTTCAATTGTATGTAATTAATTAAGCGAATTAATTATAGTTACATTACTCTCTACTATATCTAATCAAATAAGATGCATATAGCGGTAATTGTTAAATTTTTTACTACAAATATATTTAATGAATGTGAATTAATGCACCTCTCTTGGCTTGTTTTTAGATTCTCACGTGAGCACCGAATTTTGGAGAAGTAATACATCAAATCTCGATCAATTATGATTGATATTTACTGACTCTACCTAGTGTAGTTGACTAAAAATTTAATAATTGAATATCTAAATTTTCATATTAATCCTATAAAAAATAAAAGAAGCAGGTAGGTTGCCAACCTTCTATCATAATACTTATGGTCCGTTTTTGATATAGTTATGTAATTTAAAAAAAAAAAAGTCTTGTTGGGTATTATTATTTTTTATTTTTAAATATTATACTAATTTTATATAATTTGGTATATAGTAGAATTTTTAAAAAAATAAAAATTGCTTCTAACTATTTATCCTTTTTTGTTGGGAAATAAATATCTTACATGTAAGGATTATAAGCAATCCACTGTCTCCTCCTGCATTACTTTACATAAAATATATATATATATATATATATATATATATATATATAATTAAGCTGAAATACTATTAATAGTAAAACGTTCTTTTTACTATCAAGTTTTTAACCCTTGGATGAAAAATTGTAGGGTCAGAATGATATTAGTCGGTTAGAGTTGAGTGGTCCCCCTAGGGTTGAGTGGTCCCTACTGGGTTATAGTATTTAATCCAATGGTTAGAAATAATGAAAGAGTTGATCCAAAGGCTAAAAAACTAGTAGCAACAATGGAATTTTACTACTAATAGTAGCCCAGCCCAACTCTCTCTCTCTCTCTCTCTCTATATATATATATATAGAATTAGGCTGGAATATTATTAATAGTAAAACGCGCCTTTTGCTATCAAGATTTTAACCTTTGGATGAAAAATTATAGGGTCAGAATGATATTAGTCGGTTAGAGTTGAGTGGTCCCCCTAAGATTGAGTGGTCCCCACTGGGTTATAGTATTTAATCCAATAGTTAGAAATAATGAAAAGAGTTGATCCAAAGGCTAAAAAACTGGTAGCAACAATGAGATTTTGCTACTAATAGTAGCCCAGTCCAACTCTATATATATATATATATATATATGCTACTATATTATCAATAGTACCAAGTCCTTATTATTATTGAGATTTCGGCCGTTGGATGAATGGATGTGCGGTAAGGATGATAGTGGTCCCCCGGTTAAATTGATAGTGGTCCCATAGGGTTGAGTGGGTGGTTGGTTTAATAGTATAATCTAACGGGTGGAAATGATCAAAGGGTAGATCTAACGGTAAAA
The DNA here is from genome assembly GCF_001540865.1 of Ananas comosus. Lineage (NCBI taxonomy): Eukaryota > Viridiplantae > Streptophyta > Magnoliopsida > Poales > Bromeliaceae > Ananas > Ananas comosus. The sequence continues at coordinate 8,052,744 of NC_033627.1, forward strand.
AACTCAATAGTATAAAGGGCTTGGTGCTATCGATAGTATAGTAGCCGAAATCATATATATATATATATATATATATATGATATGATCTATATATAGACAAATTGAGCTCCTTGCTTTTAAAAGTACCAGTTATTGGAGATGCGTATTTTTAGCATGTATATTAAGAAATATGCGGTTAGGATGATGTGGGCCCATAGGTTGAGTGGTGTGGTTGGTTGAATGTATAATTAATTGGTTTGATATGATCGAGGAGTGATCTAACGCGTAAAAAGTTAAGACAAAAAAAAAGCACACACTCGTTGTTGGTGGCTTTTCAAGCACATAGCCGGACTAATATATAGTATTTATATATATATATATATATATATATACTATAATATATATATATAACGGTTCAGTTTTTTACGTCTAGTCGGAGTCCTTTCTTTTCACATTAGATCTATATTATTCAATCAAATACCACTCACCCTATGGGGGCCTCAATTCCTAACGTATCATCCTTCTTAATCCAAGGGTGCCGGAAACTTACAATCCTAATGATTGGGTACTTTTTAAGCATAGGATACTAATTATAATATTTTATATTATATTTATATATATATTAATATATTTATATATAATTAATTATATATTGCTGGAATGCGTTGCTTCTAGAGCACAGGGTCTCGGTGGCTCCTGAAGTCGTTTTTTATGATGGATTCGAATTGTACGATCGGCTCGTGGTGATTTATCTAGTGCATTTTGAAGTTTCTAGGAAATAATTTTTGCGTTTCGTATCATTTACCTAGCCCGAATCGAAAATTAATTTATAGAAACTTCAAATACCCTAGATCAAGTCTAACGGAGCCGATCGTCGATTCGAAAATTCCATCATCGAAAACGGCTCAGGAGCACAGAAGCCTTTGTGCTCCTGAGAGTACAGTAGCCCTGAGCTGTGCTCAGGAGCACAGTAGTCCTGAGCTGTGCTCTCAGGCACACGGAGGCCTCTGTGCTCCCGAGCCGTTTTCGATGATGGAATTTTCGAATCAACGATCGCCTCCGTTAGACTTGATCTAGGGTATTTGAAGTTTCTAGAAAATAATTTTTGTAATTTTTTGATATCATTTACCCAGTGATCGAAAGGATTCAAAATCAATAATTTTTAATGGTTGATATCCGCCGTTTTCTAGTTTAACGGTGTAGAAGTATTCAAATCAGATGAAATTTTGATACAAAATTTTTTATACTATCTACAACAAGATCAATATTTCTGATAAAAAATTTTAGTGCTATATCACCACCTTTTATATGATTTTTAATTTCAACCGTTAAAAATTATTGATTTGAACTATTTAGATTAGAGCAGGGCTACTGTGCTCTCAGGAGCACGGAGGCCTCTGTGCTCCTGAGCCGTTTTTAATGATGGAATTTTCGAATCGACAATCGGCTCCGTTAGACTTAATCTAGGGTATTTGAAGTTTCTAGAAAATAATTTTTGTGATTTTTTGATATCATTTACTCACTAATCGAAAGGATTCAAAATCAATAATTTTTAATGGTTGATATCTGCCGTTTTCTAGTTTAACGGTGTAGAAGTATTCAAATCAGATGAAATTTTGATACAAAATTTTTTATACTATCTACAACAAGATCAATATTTCTGATAAAAAATTTTAGTGCTATATCACCACCTTTTATATGATTTTTAATTTCAACCGTTAAAAATTATTGATTTGAACTATTTAGATTAGAGCAGGGCTACTGTGCTCTCAGGAGCACGGAGGCCTCTGTGCTCCTGAGCCGTTTTTAATGATGGAATTTTCGAATCGACAATCGGCTCCGTTAGACTTAATCTAGGGTATTTGAAGTTTCTAGAAAATAATTTTTGTGATTTTTTGATATCATTTACTCACTAATCGAAAGGATTCAAAATCAATAATTTTTAATGGTTGATATCCGCCGTTTTCTAGTTTAACGGTGTAGAAGTATTCAAATCAGATGAAATTTTGATACAAAATTTTTTATACTATCTACAACAAGATCAATATTTCTGATAAAAAATTTTAGTGCTATATCACCACCTTTTATATGATTTTTAATTTCAACCGTTAAAAATTATTGATTTGAACTATTTAGATTAGAGCAGGGCTACTGTGCTCTCAGGAGCACGGAGGCCTCTGTGCTCCTGAGCCGTTTTTAATGATGGAATTTTCGAATCGACAATCGGCTCCGTTAGACTTAATCTAGGGTATTTGAAGTTTCTAGAAAATAATTTTTGTGATTTTTTGATATCATTTACTCACTAATCGAAAGGATTCAAAATCAATAATTTTTAATGGTTGATATCTGCCGTTTTCTAGTTTAACGGTGTAGAAGTATTCAAATCAGATGAAATTTTGATACAAAATTTTTTATACTATCTACAACAAGAGCAATATTTATGATAAAAAATTTTAGTCCTATATCACCACTTTTTATAAGATTTTTAATTTCAACCGTTAAAAATTATTGATTTTGAACTATTTCGATTGCTAGGTAAATGATATCAAAAAGTCGCAAAAATTATTTTCTAGAAACTTCAAATACACTAGATCAAGTCTAACGGAGTCGATCGTCAATTCGGAAATTCCATCATAAAAAACGGCTCAGAAGCACGGAGACCTAATCCAAACTAGGACTTTTAGAATACAACGATTGTTTCAAAGTCTTAACATGTACAAAGAAATTTTCTCTAATTTCCATTAGTAATACGGCTTAGGCATTAACATCAAATCTTTTATTAATGGATAGTTGGTCAATGAGACTGACCAGTAAGTAGCGTGTGTTTCATTCATAATTATATTTATGTACAGTAGATTTTCTAGCCATATATATATATATATATATATATAGAGAGAGAGAGAGAGAGAGAGAGAGAGCAGGGCTGCTGTGCTCTTTGGAGCACGGAGGCCTCCGTGCTCCTGAGCCGTTTTCGATGATAGAATTTTCGAATCGACGATCGGCTCCGTTAGACTTGATCTAGCGTATTTGAAGTTTCTAGAAAATAATTTTTACAATTTATTGATATCATTCACCTAGTTATCGAAAGGATTTAAAATCAATAATTTTTAATAGTTGATATCTGTCGTTTTCAAGTTTAACGGTGTAGAAGTATTCAAATCAGATGAAATTTTGATACAAAATTCTTTATACTATCTACAATAAGATCAATATTTATGATCGAAAATTTTAGTGCTATATCACCACTTTTTATAGAATTTTTATTTTCAGCCGTTAAAAATTATTGATTTTGAATCCTTTCGATTACTAGGTAATGATATCGAAAAATTGCAAAAATTATTTTCTAGTAACTTCAAATACGCTAAATCAAGTCCAGCGGAGCCGATCGTCGATTCGGAAGTCCCATCATCGAAAATGGCTCAGGAGCACGAAGGGCTCCGTGCTCCTGAGAGCACACAAGACCTACTATATATATATATACACTTTTAGGAGAGAAATTTTGAAAAGTGATTTGAATTCAAAATTTATAAATAGTTTGTTCTAATAATCATAGTCCAATCCTAACTAGGATCGTGGACACACCAAACATAGGATTGGATTATAATTATTCAATCCATATCCTTAGAGGACGTGGATCNAGAGCTAGGCTGGTATACTATCGGTAGCACGGAGGCCTCCGTGCTACCAAGTTGTTTTCAATGATGCAGCTTTCAAATCGACGATCGGTTCCGTTAGACATGATCTATACTATTGAAAGTATTTGGAAACTAAATTTCATAATTTTTCGGCATCATTAGGCTAGTGATTAAAAAGTCTCAAAATTGACAATTTTAATGGTAGATGTGATGCGTTTGTGAATTTAACGGTGTAAAACAATCCAAATATAATGAAATTTTTATAGAAAATTCTTTTCACTATTTAGAGTAAAATCAGTACCTCTGATCTTAAATTTAAGTCTTTTATCATCATTTTTTATGAAATTTTTATTTCAGCCGTTCATTTTTACACTACTCGTTTGATAGGTAAATGATCCTGAAAAACTATGAAATTTAGTTTCCAAATACTTTCAATAGTGTAGATCAACTCTAACGGAGCCGTGGCGTAGTTGCAGGAGAATAGGATGTGTTCTAGGTCCTCTCCATTCTTCGAGCAAAGAACACAAATCGATGGACCACACTAGCCCCTTTTAGATAATGTGTCAGCTGTCAAAATTTTGTTTCTCGCGTAGAGGGATTTTGAGCTTCAAGAGGAAAGGGATACTGCAAGCATTTATGCCATCAAAGATAAGCAAGTCATAAGCGTGGCGTACCTCAAACCGACCATCGTCGTTCCAACGCCAAGTGGTTGAGTCGTTAGCATTCGATAGGGAAGTATTCTGGAACAATGTTTTGAGTCGCGGAAGCTCTTCCAGTTGCTCTTGTAGGCACGACTTGGGTCGAAATCCCAGAGTGTTGTTTTGGGCAAAACGCCGCATCCAATTAGCGACCGAGATGTGTTTGTGGCTCGAAATGGCATAGAGGTTAGGGAATTGGTTCTGCAGGGAGAACTCTCCGGACCATCTCGCATTCCAGAAAGATGTATCCTTCCCATTACCCAGTGAAATGCAAGTGGACACGTGAAATGGTAGTGCGGTGCTGAGAATCCCTTTCCAGATTTGGCAGCACCTAGTAGTCGAATTGCCTCCAACAGACGGTTGTCGATGCTTGTAATGTTTTTGCTTAAGAAGTCGGACCCAAGGATGGTCGTGAGAGTTGTAGAGATTCCATAGTCCCTTCATCAGTAGTGCCGAGTTCATCACGTAAAGGTTTCAAACGCCCAATCCCCCCCATTTTTTTGGGCGACATACTTCTTCCCACTTAACTAGGCAATGAAAGCCATTATGCAGTTTTCGCCCCTTCCAGAAAAAATGGCAACGGATTTTGTCGATGGACTTTATAACCCAGGTTGGCAAACAAAACAGCGAGCAAAAATAGGATGGGATGCTAGAAAGAACCGAATTAAGTAGTACAAGTTGAGGCCCCCTTGAGAGTGTTAGCCCCTTCCATCCCGCCAAGCAGTTATCGATCCTCTCAATAAGCGACATGTAATTAGTTTTGTGTAATCTCTTAGGTGAGAGAGGTAGTCCCAAGTAGGTCAGTGGAAAGTCTTTCATAGAGCAACCAATGGAGTTAGCTAAGGATGCAGCTTGGGTAGCAGATAAATTAATTGAGGCAACAGAGCTTTTACTGTAGTTGATCGTGAGGCCCGAGCATGCCGCAAACTTGTAAAGAATAAGTTTAGTAGTTGCAGCTGACCTTGTGGAGCCATCCAAGAAGATAATCAATCCATGAAAATAATCAGATCATCCGCAAATTGGAGTGTGTGCAGTCTAGCATTTCTGATCCCAAGGTCCGGTAGCAGGTGGGTTGTAGTTACGATCTGGAGCAATTTGAATAGAACATCTACGCATAAGATAAAGAGGAGAGGAGAGAGCAGATCGCCCTGCCTAAGCCCACGCTTACAAGTGATGCTTTTACCCGGAGTGCCATTAAGAATCACAGACGTGCTACCCATTTGAAGCAGAGCTTGAATCCATGTAATCCAACGCGGGCTAAAGCCCCTCGCTTGGAGAAGATCAATCAGGAAACACCAATTTACTTGGTCAAAGGCCCGCTCGAAGTTGATCTTCAAGAGGGCTGCCCAGTGCTTGGAGGTGTGTAGATGATGGATGAGGATATGGGCACAGTTGAAGTTATCAGAAATATGACAACCATTAATGAAGGCAGCTTGGTGAGGGTTGATCAAATCATTCAAGAAGATTTGTAGTCATGAAGCTAGGACCTTCGAAATGAGTTTAGTCATGCTGTGTACCAGACATATAGGGCGGAAGTCATTGGCGAGTATAGCCTCTTTCTTCTTCGGAATAAGACATAACCAGCTGGTGTTGATCATATCCAGATTCGCCGTACCACTGTGGAAGTGTTCTTTGCTACTAACTCCCGATGTTACGTTATCGGCCGCCACCGTAACCCTCCGCGAAGTTAGAGGCAATACACTTTGATTAAACTCCAATATTTTAGAGTTAATATAAAATCCAATCATTACACTTTCGCTTACAAGTCAAATAGACCCCGTCTCTCACGAGCCTATTTTCTATAGTCCAACCGGCCTAAGATTTGCTAGGTCCACTAAGACTCAACCCTAGACTCTGATACCAATATAATCTATCACGCACCGAGGCCCAGCGGAAGCCCGCCCGGCATGTGTCCAGACCCGCCATATACCCACAATATATAAGGCGTCTACAACAAAGCGATAATTAAAGCAACAATAACAAGTATCTAGAGATATCAAAGCATGTTTACAACTAAATTCTAATGACAGGTAGAATATAAAAGGGCTAAACAACTATCATAATCCACAAGTAGATACATCAAGATCTCAAATACAAGTGCTAGATATACGAAAATGGTGGTCTCTACACATAGGTACAAAACTCTTATCCTCTCCAAATAAAAACAAAAACAAAAAGAGAGGTGAACCACATAATAGCAATACCCCTCGCTAACTAGCTAGTGGCGATCCCTTTACCGCGATCCCGAGCCTCTCCCGGTGCGGATGGCTCTGTAACAAAAACATCAACATAGAGGGCGTGAGAACTATTAATCAATAGTTCCCAGTGGGTAAGCCGCCGACATCAGCGAAATACACTACTAGGTTATGGAGGCATAAATAGTAAGATCTAACATTTAATGAAATGGACAGCATGTATATTAAACATGAATAAATCTTATTAACTACTATGCCTCTACTTAGCATGAATGTCCACAAGTATGAGTGCTATTCTAACAAGAATAAGCATATATATAAATAGCATGATGTCCATAAATGCAACTAGTAAAATGTCAACATTTACAATTAGTCTAATGTCCATATTGCATTTTAGTTCAACATTGTTCCAATCATAGAGGACCTACACAAGGTAGTCCGGCTTGCGCCGTGCCTAATGGCCCCATGGTAGTCAACATTTCCACCCTAGGGATGAGCTTCCCCAACGGCATCCCATTTCGGCGCCCAATCCCGCACGGGCTAGCATATGTCGCAATGTCTATCTCCGGAGTGCTGGCTTGTTGTGAGCGACCCTCACAATCATCCGTCTCAAGTCTAATGTTATCATGTCTAAAATATGGTATAACAGTTAGTAACTCAATGGCTTATCACTATGTCATCAAGAAGGAGTTTAACAATTTACTAAGTTAAATGCCTCTTTATAACATTTTTGTCCACTATGTCAAACATGAGTTCTATGTCTAAGAGCATATTTTTCTTGTCATTTTCATTACATGAAACATGATTTTAAGCCATATCAAAGAATGCTATTTACATATATGATTACTATACACGTATCTCTCTACTACATAGAGGTGATTTTTCATGAAACATAACACATTTATTTTAAGCATTCTAAAACTCACATATGCCCTATCTAGCATGAATATGCATGATTTTCTATTTTACAATAAAGAAAATAGCATAGGGGGAGTTCACCCATTTCGGTGAGGTCAAACCCACCAAAAACTCCTCGGATCCCCTTCGTTTGCGCGAACGAAAGTTTCCACAAGTCTCCTACCTTCCTAGAGATAATTCTAAGAGAGGTAGACGAAATGAACGAACACTACACGAGTTCATCTTTAACCAATCCAAGAAAAGGGCAAAACTCACCTTGTATGGTGAAAAACCCTCACAATCTCCAAATGGACGCTAGAGTACTTCAAATCCAACCTAGATGAAGGTTCTACACCTATCAATTAAGCCCTAAAAGCCACAAATCAAAAACCCCCAAATAAAATCCTAGATTTCACATTCTAGGTTTTCATCTCAAGAAAGCTACCAAAATAAGATCTAAGGTACTAACCTCTCAATAAGCTCCAAACCAAGCTTGAAATGAGCTAAGGTTGAAGATTTATTCTCTAGCAAGCTCCACTCTCTAATCCAAGGCTTCTCCAATGGTGGAAATCCAAATGAAGCAAGAAGGAGAGGAAAAAAGAGATTAATCCAAGCAAAAACCTCAAGAAATGAGAGAAAATCAAGGGAGAGGAGCTCTACCTGTGCTCTCCATGGTTTAGGGCTCAAAAGAGCTCTCCAAAGGGCTGTAGGGGGTTATATAGAGATGTAACAATCTCAAAAAGACCCTCCAACAATATGCAGTCTGCATCTGCACTGCGTACTAGTGACACGGGATGGAGTACCGGTACCAGGCAGCAGCACGCGCAAACCCGAGTCTCGGGTAAGCAAGAAAACACACTGCGTACCGGTACTCTCACGATGCAGTATCAGTACCAGCTCCAGTACCTGTACTCAGGCAATGCAGTACCGGTACTCTGCTCTGCAGAGCTCAACCCGAAAGCAGCCCCAATTCCTGCAATTTAGAGGTTTGGTGCTAAGTTTTAATCCTCACTCCTCGGGATGCGAGTCATAGGTCGGAACACAGTCAACAACCATCCAGAATACCTGAAAAAACTCAGAACACTGCTCAAACAGTCGAACCTTGCAATTTGCTAAAGTCCAGTGTGTTAAATTCTTCCCTCCTATAAAGGAGTTTCGTCCGCGAAACTAAAAAGCAAGTTACCTCAAAACTCCATCTGAAAAAGATGGGAATAGTGTTCCTGCAGTGCGTTTTCTAATTCCCACGTGGCCTTGCGTTCATCGTGGTTGCTCTAAAGAACCTTCACATAAGGAATATCATGATTTCGAAGCTTCTTCACCTCGCGGGTCAAAATTCTCACCGGTTGCTCTTCAAAGCTCAAGTTATCTCTCAGCTCTAATGGTATAGCTTCCAAAACGTGAGCCGGATCGAAAATATACTTCCGAAGGACCGATACATGAAAGACATTGTACACTCCCGATAGGTTCGGTAGTAGAGCGAGTCGATATGCTACCGGCCCTACACGCTCCAAAATCTCATACGGTCCAATAAAGCGGAGACTCAACTTACCCCGAATGCCAAATCTTCTAACTCCCTTAGTTGGCGAGACCTTCAAGAATACATGATCTCCAACTTTGAATTCCAAATCTCATCGACGCTTATCGGCATAGCTCCTCTGTCTACTTTAAGCCGTCAACAGTCGCTCTCGAGTAATGCGAACCTTGTCCTCTACTTCCTAGAGCACATCGGGGCCTAAGGCCAAACTCTCGCCAACTTCACTCCAATGAAGTGGCGATCTACACTTCCGTCTATAAAGTGCTTCAAAGGCGCCCTACAGGCTCCTCCAAAAGTGAGATACAAATTTGGGATCTCGATCAGACACTATAGAAGTAGGCACTCCATGAAGCCGCACAATCTACACTTGTGCGAGCTTCTCTCCTGTCCAAGTCGTGTGAATAGGTATAAAATGAGCCGATTTCGTTAACCTATCCACAATCACCCAAATAGCATCATGCCTGGCCTGAGAGCGAGGCAAACCCATAACAAAATCCATGGTGATCCTTTCCCACTTCCACATGGGAATAGGTAAACTCTGAAGTTTTCCCGAGGCCAGTCGGTGCTCAGCTTTCACTTATTGACAAGTTAAATATCGAGCTATAAACTCGCCAATATCCTTTTTCATCTTCGGCCACCAATAAAGTAACTTCAAATCCTTATACATTTTTGTGCCTCCCGGATGTATAGCATAAGGTGCACAGTGAGCTTCAAGAAGAATATCCTCTTTAATTCCCGATTCCGCCGGTACACAAATCCGCCCACGGAACCGCAACAACCCTTGGTCATCCATAATGAAATCACCGGTGTAACCATCAACCACCTTAGCTCGAACCTTTTGCAACTGCACATCGTGAACTTGCTTTTCTTTAATCCTTTCCAATAAGGTAGGTTGCACCACCAATACCATCAGTCTCAAGGGTGTATCAGGAACCACTACTTCCAACTCCCACCGTTTTATTTGTTCAATCAACGGCGGTTGAGTCACCACAAGCATCGCTAAGTTATCCGTCGATTTCCAACTTAGCGTATCCGCCACTACGTTAGCGTTGCCCGGGTGGTAAAGAATCGTCAGATCATAATCCTTGAGTAGCTCCAACCATCTGCGCTGTCTCAAGTTCAACTCCTTCTGAGTGAATAAATACTTTAAGCTCTTATGATCCGTGTACACTTCACAGCGCTCGCCATAAAGATAGTGACGCCATAGCTTTAATGCAAAGACTACGGCCGTCAACTCTAAATCATGTGTAGGATAGTTTCTCTTATATTCCTTCAATTGGCGAAAAGCATACGCGATCACCTTCTCATCCTGCATCAAGACAAAGCCCAATCTATTAAAAGATGCATCACTATAAATCACATACCCTGCTCCTGCAACTGGTAAGGTCAAGTCGGGGCGGTTGTCAATCGTTCCTTCAACTCTTGAAAGCTTCTCTCGCACGCATAATTCTAAATGAACTTAGTGCCTTTGTGCGTGAGCCGCGTGAGCCGCGTGAGGGGAGTAGATAACTTTGCAAATCCCTCAACAAATCTCCGGTAGTAGCCGGCCAATCCAAGAAAGCTTCGAATCTTGGTGACGCTCGTCGGTCTAGGCCAATCCTTGATAGCTCCAATCTTTCTAGAATCCACGGCTATACCCTATCCCGAAATTAAGTGTCCTAGGAATGCCACCTCTCGAAGCCAAAATTCACACTTTTTCAGCTTGGCATAAAGCTTCCTTTCCCGAAGCACTTGAAGTATAAGTCTTAGATGCTCCTCGTGATCCCCATCACTTCGGGAATAAATCAAGATGTCGTCGATAAACACCACGACGAATCTGTCCAAATAAGGCTTGAAAATACGGTTCATTAGATCCATAAAAGGTGCCGGGGCATTAGTAAGCCCAAACGGCATAAAGGTAAACACATAATGTCTATAACGTATTCTAAAGGCCGTCTTCGATACATCCTCAGGCTTGATCTTTAACTGGTGGAATCCCGACTGCAAGTCTATCCTGGAATACACACTTGATTCCTGAAGCTGATCAAATAGATCATTAATCCTCGGCAACAGATACTTGTTCTTGATCGTGACTTTATTAAGTTCACGATAATCCACGCACAAACGAAGTGATCCGTCCTTTTTCTTGACAAATAAAATCGGTGCCCCCCAAGGTGAAACACTCGGTTGAACGAAGCCTTTATCCAATAAATCCTACAACTGTGCCCTCAGCTCTTTCAACCCCGCCGGTGCCATCCTACGGGGTGCCTTTGAGATTGGGGTAGTCCCAGGGATGAGATCTATCACAAACTCAATCTCCCTATCAGGTGGCATACCTGATAGCTCTGCTGGAAACACATCACAAAACTCCTGCACCACCGGAATATCCTCAATCCTAGGGGTATCATCATCACCCCTCAGTACCACACTAGCCAAATAGGCTATACAACCCCTGCTGATCAACTGTCTAGCTCGAGACGAGCTCATCGTCATCGCAAATAGCGAACTCTAACATCCCCTGAACACCACTTCCTTCTGCCCCGGTTCTCTAAATGTGACCGTTCGATTCTTGCAATAGATAGTGGCGAAGTATCTCGTCAGCCAATCCATGCCCAAAACCACGTCAAACTCACCGAGTTTATGCAATGCAAGTAAATCCACGGGCATAACCCAATTTCCTACCCGAACAGGGCAATTGGGGCAAAACTCCTGAATGTCCAAAGTGTGGTCGGATACTACAACACGTCCCGGATACAACAAAAAAACTAGTGGGATGCCATGCAACTCGGCGAACAGCCGATCTATGAATGAATGCGATGCACCGGTATCAAACAAAGCTCGAACTCTAATGCCATTTAATAAAATGATTCCTGCCATCACATCCTCGGCCACTGCCACCTCCTCTGTCTGGGCCGCATACATGCGCCCACTCGGGGTCTGTCGTGACCCCTCAGTCAGTCGCTGGACGGGTGGCCGCTCAGACTAATAGTGTGTCGACGGAGTCCCTTGGCTAGTAGCTGGTAAAACCGGTGCCAATGCAGATGATGATGCCGGTGACGAACCCCTTGGGCACTCGGTACAAAAGTGGCCTTCCTGGCCACAAAGGAAACACCTGCCTCCCCGCTGTGGAAACTGCGGTAGAATGTGGGGACCACTGTAGATCACACACTGGGGAGGTCGGCGACGATTAGAACCTTCTTGCTCCGCAGATGAGCCACGCCTTCTCAACTGGCTTCTCGGGGGTCTCGGCGGCCTCCTGGAGCGCGCCTGACTTGCACCCTCAGCCGCGGACCTTTTGCCCTTACCCTTGTCAAAGCCTTCCCTTCGCTCCTGCACATCCACTGTGCCCCTCTCCATAATGAGAGCGCGGTTCACCACCTCCGGGTAGGTTTGCAGTTTCGACGATTGCACAAACCAGAAGATCGATGGTCGAAGTCCACTCTCAAAAATACGGGCCTTGTCCTCGTTGTCCCGCATGACAAAAGGCACGCAATGGTGAAGCCGGGAGAACTCGCGCTCGTACTTAGCTACTGTTCGCTCACCCTGGCACAAGCTGCGCAAATCTCTCTCCATTTGCCTCTTGGCGCTGTCGGGGAAATAGTGCGCCAATAGAAGCTCCTTGAACCGCTTCCAACTAATAGCAGATAGATCGGTGTTGGGGTTATCTCGGATATCCAACCACCAACGATAGGCCTCGCCGTCCAGGTGGTGAGTGGCGAGCCAAACTCTGTCGCTCTCCTCCACGAAGGTATCATAGAAAAGCTTCTCCATGTGTATCAACCACTTCTCCACGATCCAGTAGTCGACCTTCTCTCCATCGAAGATTCGGAGATTGCACCTCTTAAACTTTAAGGCGATCCAAAAATCGGTCCCGCTCCTCCCACACAACCATCACGGAAAAAACTGCCCCCGCTAGAGGCTCCTGAATAGGTGGTGCCGCAACCACCTCCTCCCGAGGCGCGACCACGGGTGCCACACGTGAAGAGCTGGGCGCGGGAGATGGCGCTCTCGATGCTACATCCTCTGCTGGCGTGGGTGGTGTGGGAGCCTGAATGTTCCTAGAAGCCGCCTGCTGAAGTAGCAAGTCCTTGAGCCGCTTCATCCTTGCTTCCTGTCGGCGCGCCACATCGGCTTGTTGCTGTGCCGCCGTTGCCTGCTCGGCCACCAAGTCGGTTAGGACCGAAAGCTGTGTCCTCAGCTCGCGGACCTCACTAGATCCGGAGGTAGCTAAGGTCTCCACCTCCTCGAAGTTTGCCGCATTATCCGCTCCAACAGATTTAGAGCGAGTCATCGGCATTATCACTACAACAACATAAAAGCGCAAGTTAGTAAAACCCACGTTATCGCAACCCTACTCAAAAAGATTAATGCCCCAAATAATGCGAAAGTAAGGAAGTGTTCTTTACTACTAACTCCCGATGTTACGTTGTCGGCCGCCAACGTAATCCTCCGTGAAGTTAGAGGAAATACACTTCGATTAAACTCCAACATTTTAGAGTTAATATAAAACCCAATCATTATACTTTCACTTACAAGTCAAATAGACCCCGTTTCTCACGAGCCTATTTCCTATAGTCCAATCGGCCTAAGGATTGCTAGGTCTACTAAGACTCAACCCTAGGCTCTGATACCAATATAATCTGTCTCGCCCCGGGGCCCAGCGGAAGCCCGCCCGGCGCGTGTCCAGACCCGCCATATGCCCACAACATATAAGGTGTCTACAACAAAGTGATAATTAAAGCAACAATAACAAGCATCTAGAGATATCGGAGCATGTTTACAACTAAATTCTAATGACAAGTAGAATATAAACGAGCTAAACAACTATCATAATCCACAAGTAGATACATCAATATTTCAAATACAAGTGCTAGATATACAAAAATGGTGGTCTCTATACATAGGTACAAAACTCTCATCCTCTCCAAATAAAAATAAAAAGAGAGGTGAACCACCTAATAGTAATACCCCTCGCTAACTAGCTAGTGGCGATTCCTTTACCGCGATCCCGAGCCTCTCCGGGTGCGAATGGCTCTGTAACAAAAACATCAACATAGAGGGCATAAGAACTATTAATCAATAGTTTCCAGTAAGTAAGCCGCCGACATCAGCGAAATACACCACTAGATTATGGTGGCATAAATAGTAAGATCTAACATTTAATAAAATGGACAGCATGTATATTAAACATGAATAAAACTTATTAACTACTATACCTCTACTTAGCATGAATGTCCACAAGTATGAGTGCATTCTAACATGAATAAGCATATATATAAATAGCATGATGTCCACAAATGCAACTAGTAGAATGTCAACATTTACAATTAGTCTAATGTCCATATTGCATTTTAGTTCAAATTGTTCCAATCATATAGGACCTACACAAGGTAGTCAGGCTTGCGCCGTGCCTAATGGCCCCATGATAGTCAACATTGCCACCTTAGGAATGAGCCTCCCCCACGATATCCTATTTCGGCGCCCAATCCCGCACGGGTGAGCATATGTCGCGATGTCTATCTCCGAAGTGCCGGCTTGTGGGGAGCGACCCTCACAAGCATGTGCGATGAGCACAATGGCAAGCAAGCTTAATCATTTGTCTCAAGTCCAATGTCATCATATCTAAAATATGGTATAAAAGTTAGTAACCCAATGACCTATCACTATGTCATCAAGTAGGAGTTTAACAATTTACTAAGTTAAATGCCTCTTTATGACATTTTTGTCCACTATGTCAAACATGAGTTCTATGTCCAAGAGCATATTTTTCTTGTCATTATCATTACATGAAACATGATTTTAAGCCATATCAAAGAATGCTATTTACATGTATGATTACTATACACATATCTCTCTACTACATAGATGTGATTTTTTATGAAACATAATACATGTATTTTAAGCATTCTAAAATTCACATATGCTCTATCTAGCATGAATATGCACGATTTTTCATTTTACAATAAAGAAAATAACATAGGGGGAGTTCACCCATTTCGGTGTGGTCAAACTGTCACGCGCCGAGCCCCCGCCTATTTCGTTGGATTCGAGCACGCCAACAGACCGCCGAACGGACAGGGTTTTTCCTGTACCGCGGACAGAGTCTTCCCTGTACGTCCAAGCCGTCACAATCCATACAATGCGCGAGGTTCCAACCAGGAACAACATTCAAACATAGATTGCATAAGGAAGGTATCGAAAACATAAATACATCTATGCTATTACAAGCATTCATCTCAGTTTTTATTTTACAATACATTAACTTCGATTCTTACTACCAAATATAATCCAGATTTTACAAATCATTACATTCTTGTCTTTTCATCATTATACCCCTAAGCTAAGCCGACTTAAGTTACTACTATCTCTGGCCTCAGTGGTAGGGTGCTATCTATAGAGCTACGCCTTTTTCTTGCGCCGCCGCGCCGCTCGCGTGTGAACCTGAAACTCCCAAAATCATGTGGGGTGAGAACTATATAAATATAGTTCCCAGTGGGTACGGTCACCCAAGGGAAGAGCTCGACCCACCAGGTCCAAAGGAGGCACTGCAAACATGTTAGTTCCACAGATATATATATATATATATATATATATATATATATATATATATATATATATATATATATATATATATATATATAAAAATATATATATATATATATATATATANTATATATATATAAAACATCATATAAGTCATGTTCATGCCTCACAACATGCAACTATGCAAATCATGCAACTCATGCAAGTAGATCACTCGTTCTACTCACTATCACTTGCCATTCTTTATCATTTACCATTATTTAATACTAGCCATTCTTTATCACTTGCGATTCTTAGTTCTTTAACATTCTTTATTCTTTGACATTCTCTACTTTTTTCTAAGGTTACCTTTACCTTAGCCAACTATGCCACTCGACTCGGTCTTGAGTCAATCAACCGCGGATAATCCGCGCTTTGTCAGGCTCGAGGTGAAGAACGTCTCACATGCACCTCAGCCTTAAATCCACAAGCCACATCGCCCAACGGGTCGCCCAGAGCTGCGTACACTCGTGGTCAGGGACCCCCGGTGGGAGAGGAACATGCCGCATAAACCCACAGCCGAGATCCTCGATATGGAGGGGAACATGCCACATACACCCTTGCGCTCAATCACAATCCTCGAAGTTCTTCCGGTGGGAGAGGAACATGCCACATGCACCCGCGGCAAAAAACTATCGAGCTCACAAGTCTTGGGATTCCGGAATCCACTTTCCAAAGCTCAAGGGTTGGTCTTACCCAATGTCATTACCGTCTTTAGGTTTGGCTCATACATATCCTAGTGGTCACTCTACCACTATGATCCATAACAACTCATGACCTAGGTTACTCAACACTAGGTCCAATGTCCTTTCCATCCTAGGTCCACTTGACTCTAGGTTCAATGTTATTCATCTCATAACCTAGATTTACTTGACTCTAAGTTCAATTCTCAACCTATGTTTAATGACACTAGGTTTCAATGCCACTCATGAATCACCTATGTTCAATGACACTAGGTTTCAATGCCACTCATGATTCTTGTCATCCTAGTTATCCACACTTAGGATTCTTTACATGCCATACTTGTCGAGTTCTTTACTATACTTAGAGTTCATCAACTCAAGTTCAACATTCATGTCATTCTAGCATATTCTCACAATATGTCCTCATGCATATATTCTTTAGCATCACATACACATGCCTATGTTCTTATCAAAATGGTAGTCAACATATCTCATGCATACATTGGCATATATCTTATGCATTTATTAGCATCTATCACATGCATAGGGATGTCAATGGGTATGGATACCCGAAATTTTATCCGAACCCGAACCCGAATGAAACGGATATATCTGATGGATATGGATATGGATTTGGATACGGATATAAAAAATAAAAACCCGACGGATATGGATTCGAATATGGATTTTGATTGTACCCGACCCGAACCCGAACCCGACCCGAACCCGAATTTATTTTGTATTATATATAATATATATATAAAAATTTGATGTTATATTTGAATTTGTATTTTAAAATTTTAAATTTAATATAATATATTTTGAAATATTGAAAAAAGAAATAATTGTTTCGGGTTCAAATTTTTCTGTTCGGGTTCGGGTTCGGGTTTCGGATTTTTGGTCGGGTTCGGGTTTGGATATGGATTTTTAAAATCCGTCGGGTTCGGGTTCGGGTTCGGGTCTCGGGTTTGGAGTCGGGTTTGGGTTCCGGTTTTTAAAAATCCGCCCTCTACACATGCATTCATTAGCATCTATCACATGCTTTCATCATTAGCATATATCGTATACATTCATCTAGCATTTGGCTTATGCATTCACTTAACATCTAACTCATACATTCACTTGCTTTGCAATTTGCTACCATTACATGCATCAATGACGAAACACACTATACTTTGGCATGGAAGCGACCTAATCGCTTCGATGAGCACAACCCACCTCTTAACAGTCTCCGATTGTTTGTAGTCACTTGCAATCGGGCTCCCGCGGCACACGTTGTCCGGTTCAGCTCCAACTCGCAATTGATCGCCGAACGCCCAACAATCCGCGACCTAGGGTCTTCAAGGGCCTTTCTCTAACCTTCAATTAGAGAATAATAGGATTATAATAGATCAAAACCTTCATTTGCCCAAAACCCCAATTCTATCCCCAGCATAAGCATATTCTCCAAATAACCCAAAATTCATGGAGAAAATATGCTAGAAATACTCTAGAGATCATTAGAATCTTATACATAAAGGATTTAATTGAAATCCCAACAGTTACCAAAATGCGAACGCCGAGTCGAAAGCACCCCGCTCCACTGGGCGCACGGAGACTCGATCCGTTGCTCCACACACGTTCCCAAGCTTCTTCTCCACCAACCCTCCGAATTTGGAAGAGAGATCTAGAGAGAGGAGAGAGCTTCTCTCTCTACCACCATGAATGTGTGTGTGTGTTCTTTGGGCTGTGGGAGGAAGAAAAAGGGATGGCCCCATTTTTAAGTCAACCCCCACCCAATTTACAACACTGCCCCTACTCAAACTGGGCAATTTTCGAGCTCGGGGTCCGGACCCTGGCAACTAGTGTCCGGACCCCGTAGGTCCAGACAGCCCAGTAATTTAGTACTTAGCCAAATATCAGCATTTTTCAGCTTTTTCTCCGTTTTCGCTCGTTTTCGTTCGTTTGACCTCCGATTCATCTCAAATCGCACCGAGACCCCCAAAACACATTTTCGACCGCGTTTAAACCTTCTTTTCATCCACGCTTTGCCGGATTTTAGGCAAAGTCCAACATAGCTTTTCGGATTCCGTTTTCGCGCCCAACGCGCACCGAAAACACCCGAATGCTCTCGAACTTTACCGGGACAATTCTAATAGTTTCTAACATCCACCGAAACTTCATAACTTTAGAAGTTCAGTATATCACACAAACCCACCAGGAACTCCTCGGAACCCCTTCATTTGCGCAAACGAAGGTGTCCACAAGTCTCCTAACTCCCTAGAGATAATTCTAAGAGGGTTAGACGAAATGAACGAACACTACACGAGTTCATCTTTAACCAACCCAAGAAAAGGACAAAACTCACCTTGTATGGTGAAAAACCCTCACAATCTCCGAATGGAAGCTAGAGTACTTCAAATCCAATCTAGATGAAGGTTCTACACCTATCAATTAAGCCTCAAAAACCATAAATCAAAAACTCCCAAATAAAATCCTAGATTTCAAATTCTAGGTTTTCATCTCAAGAAAGCTACCAAAACAAGATCTAAGGTACTAACCTCTCAATAAGCACCAAACTAAGCTTGAAATGTGCTAAGGTTGAAGATTTATTCTCTAGCAAGCTCCACTCTCCAATCCAAGGCTTCTCCAATGGTGGAAATCCAACATGAAGCAAGGAGGAGAGGAAAAGAGAGATCAATCCAAGCAGAAACCTTAAGAAAGGAGAGAAAATCAAGGGAGAGGGGCTCTACTTGTGCTCTCCACGGTTTAGGGCTCAAAAGAGCTCTCCAAAGTGTTGTAGGGGTTATATAGAAATGTAACAATCTCAAAAAGACTCTCCAACAACGTGCAGTTTGCATCTGCACTGCGTACCAGTGACACGGGATGGAGTACCGGTACCAGGTAGCAGCACGCGCAAACCCGAGCCTCGGGTAAGCGAGAAAACACACTGCGTACCGGTACTCTCACGATGCTGTATCGGTATCTGCTCCAGTACTGGTACTTAGGCAATGCAGTACCGGTACTCTGCTCTGCAGAGCTCAACAAAAGAGCAGCCCCAATTCCTGCAATTTAGAGGTTTGGTGCTAAGTTTTAATCCTCACTCCTCGGGATGCGAGTCATAGGTCGGAACACAGTCAACGACCCTCAAGAATACCTGGGAAAACTCAGAACACTGCTCAAACAGTCGAACCTTGCAATTTGCTAAAGTCCAGTGTGTTACAGTAGAAGGTGTTGAAAACTCCCATAATGTCATCTTTAAGGAGGTTCCAGAATCGCTAGTAGAATAACATCGGTAGTCCATCAGGATCAGGGGCCTTCTCAGAAGCACTAGAGAAAACGGCTCTCCTTACTTTGCTTAAAGTGAACGGTGCCTGAATACTTGAGAGGTCCAAATGTTCATCACCATAGGGTGCCTAGAGATTAATACCGGCAGAGGGAACATGTTCCACACCCAGCTGGTTGAGGAAGAAGAAGAAGAGGTGCTCTGCGATCAACTCAGGCGAGGAAAGAGTGGCAGAGCCGTTCGAAAGTTTAGAAATGAAATTTTTGTTCCTGCGAGCATTGGCCTTGAGGAGAAAAAATTTTGTATTGGCAGCTCCAACCTTAAGCCATTGAACTCTAGATTTCTGCTTCCACTTAATCTCCTCTTGTAAGCAAAGGTCTTCGTATCTGGCCTTAAGCTTCGGTCTCAAACTGCGCTCAAGGGCCATTAGGAGTCTTCCTTATTCTGCTTTGTCAAGCCAGTCGATCCAGAGAAGACATCGTTTAGCCTATTCCCTTATTGTTGAAGAGAGACCTGCGCTCCAAGATCGAAGAGCAGATTGGACAGATTTGATTTTCTATGAGAAAAGATTCACGGGGTCGGAATTAGGCAAAATCGAATTCCACGCCATGGAGACTACATCCATGACAGCAGGGTGACGTAGCCAGTAGCTCTCAAATCTGAATTGATTGGCATGAGGAATGAAGGTGTAGGCTGAAAGTACCAAGGGCGTGTGGTCAAATCGCGGTCGCGGGAGGGCTCGTAGGGTGGATCGGGGAAAAACAAGTAGCCAGGCACTGGAGATAAAAGTGCAATCCAGACGCTCTAGAGTCGAAACACCCCTACCATTAGACCATGTGAAAGATTTATTTTGGATGGGAAGATCAACCAACCCAATCTCATGTACGACCTCTCTGAAGTTCAAGATGTCAGTCACGCTTGCGGTGGGTCCATTCTTGTCCTGAACGGAGAGTGGGACTTTGAAGTCGCCGAGCACAGTCCACACTCCAGAGAACAACTCACCAATGGAGCGAAGTTCATGAAAAAAGTCAGCTTTTAGATTGGCCGCAGTAGGGCCGTAGACGCTCGAAATCGTGAATGATTTTCTATCCACTTTCCTCTTAAGCACCACAGTGAGCGAGAATCTGCCAGCCCATTCCTAAACACAGTTGAAGAGAGACGAATTCCATGCAGTGAGGAGACCGCCTCTAGTCCCCTCTGCATTTTGAGTTCGAAAGTCATGCAGGTGAAACCCAGAGAAGGAGCAAAACTTGATAGTAGAAGTAGAGGATAATTTAGTTTCTTGAAAGCATACAACACAGCATTTGGAATATCGAATGAAGGATTTGACGACAGTGCACTTAGAGAGGTCATTGAGGCCCCGTTAGGAAACGAAAGATTCTGTTCCTAGCCATTGAGAAAAAGAACAGCGACCTAGACTCAAAGCGAGGAGAGGCAGAAGCTACACCCCAGTCGTGTTCGCACCAATAATACTAGCAGCAGTGATCCAGCAGGTAAGCACAACACCAACATCTATGTCGGTAATTCCGCAGACGGTCTTGATTAGTTGTATCTCTTCAAGAGTAAGGGGGTGTAGCACACTGGACCTTTGCAAATTGCGAGGTTCGAGTGTTTGGAAGTATTTCGAATGTTGTCCGACCTTTGCAAATTGGCTTGTAGAATGTTGTCCGACCTAAAAAGTTCGAAAACTGGAATTCTGGACAAGTCCTGAGAGTTTTTACTCTCGGGGACCGATCCCTGGAAGGAGAGACCGGTCCCCCAGTGAGCAGTGTTGCGGCAGCCCTGAGGCAACCGGTCCCTGGCGGGCGAGACCGGTCCCCGAGCGCGCCTTCGCAGTAAGAGACCGGTCCCGCGTAGGGAGAGACCGGTTCCCGAACGTTGGTTCTCCGGGTTCGCAGCGAGAGACCGGTCCCTGCTGGGGAGAGACGGGTCCCTCTGGGCGAAAACTGCCCAGTTCGGGCTGATGCAATTTTAGATTTTTGAGGGACCTAGCTGGATTTTGTTACAATAGAGGGTCTATATGACCCATCCCCTCTCTCTTCTTCTCATTTCCCTCCTCACACTCTCCCCACACCCTTGTTAGAGAGAGAGAGAGGGAGAAAGAGAAGAAGAAGGAGGAGAAGGTTTTGGTGGACTTGGAGCATTTCTTTGCCTCTCTTCCTCTTCCCACCTTGTTGGTGCTTGAAGGCTTGGACTTGGAGCTTGCATAGGAGGAGATCTTCACCCTTTGAGCTTGGATTGAAGCTTCTTTGAGGTTGGTAGCCCTTTCTCTCCATCTAGACTTGGATTTGAGGCTTTCTTTGTGTTGGAACCCTAGAATGAGGTTTAGGGTTGATTTTGGGGCTTTTTGAATTTAGGGCTTTTGGGGCTAAATTAGTTGGTTTAGAACCTTCCTTGGGCTCGGAGTGGAAGGGTTCTAGCTCTCTTTTAGAGCTTTGGAAGAGATTTCTTCTCTTGATGTGAGAATTGACCCCTTTTGCTTCTAGGTTAATGTTTGATAGTATAAGATGATCGTAATGCCCGTGTATCTTGTCGCTCAATACTTTTAGGGTATTTTGAGACTCGAGGACAACTTCGTTCGGCGAAACGAGGCCCTACGCGACGGTTCGGTGGGTTTGATCTAGCCTATATATGAGAAATTCTCACATATGGTTATATATATGTTCCGTAAATGGGAAAAGCATGCATATTCATACTAAATGTATTTATTATGATTTTTAGAATGCTTAAAATGCATATGTTACATATGATGAAATTTTGGACTCTATGTAGTAGAAAGTTGCTTGGGAGATCTATGGTTGCATTTAGCATTCTTTATGAGACTTGGTTCCATACTTCTATAGTGTAAATGAGTTCGGATTCATACATTTAAACTTAAGTTTACTTGTAACATGAAAGATGACAAAATTGCCATTTAGAAGGTGTGTGAACTAGAGAGCTAATGTCTTCAAGTGGCATTGAGCTCGGGACATGTGTGAACCTAGTGGATAGGGCCATTGAGGAATGTGGAACATGCTTAAACATTAAATTTCTAAGTGTCATAGAGGGGCACTAGACCTAGAGAATGTTGGAACTTCATTTGTGACTTAGAACTAGATCTTCGAGATGCTAGTGACTATACCATGTTAGAGACATGAGGGTTGGATACTTGAGACTTGGACTATGCTTGCTTGCCATTTGTGCTCATTCGCACATGCTTGTGAGGGTCGCTCCCTACAAGCCGGCACTCCGGAGTTTGCCTTCGCGACCTATGTTCGCTCGTGCGATATTGAGAAGCCTACG